>NC_058029.1:9001514-9301514 GCF_019176455.1 Solea senegalensis
TGCCCAAACATGGTTGAGCTGCACCGTTGCCCTGGTGATATTTAAAAATATAAAAAATTATTTTAAGTTGGATACTCATCATTGTGGCCCTGTGATGGACTGGCGACCTGACCAGGGTTTGACCCTTCCTTTCGTCTGAGGTGGAAAGTAAAATAAATGATAATAAAATAAAATTAATGCACCGGAAACTTATAAATAAAATATTAATATTATGAAATAATTAAAGTCCCTGAGTGAGAAAGTTAAAGTGTTTATGACCTTTGACCCATTTTGACCGATTCATTATGTGTTTACATGTTTTATTTTGTCAGCACGTTAATTTGCCTTTAATTAAAAACAATTCATGTGAGATTTGCGTCCCTTGTCCTTTTCTCGCAACAAAAGAAAGAACCCCATCCTTCTTAAAAAAGTAACTAAGTAACTTTTACTCTGAGTACATTTTAAACAAGCTACTTTTTCAACTTGAGTACATTTTTAGACCAGTACTTGTATTGTACTGCAGTAAAATGTTAACAAAATAGTGGTACTTAATTGAGTGGAATATTTCAGTACTCTTTCCACCTCTGCCTTTCATCATGTCAGCTGGGATTGGCACCAGTGACCTTCATGTGAAGGATAAAGTGATGAATGAATGAAGGAATGATGCTCATCATTGTCTTCATCCCACCAACACAAACTTAAAAATAGTAAATGCTTACTGTAAAGCCATGTGTAGTTCTTATCATACATCAGCGATCCAATGTAATGTCAGTGTGTTATGGTGCATGTGTTGTCGCTAAAATGGTTTCTTGAGACTTGTGGTTATCTCAGATTCTGAATGTGGTCCTACAGTACGTAGCCCTCACATCACCTGTGGATAAATTGCCACGCTGCCACCAGATTACTAATAAGGTACAAATATAAGAAGAAATTGTTCTTGTTCTTCTCACTTCTTGAATTATTACACAAATTACCACCAATTTTAGAGTCAAACCAAGCATGCAGAAATGTAAAATGTACTGTATATACAAGCAAGCATGCAATTGGATATTTAAAGAAACACAGCTGATGTGTTATAGGCAGTGTAAGAATACCCAAAAGTGTTCTGAAAGATTAGTTTTGGTCATCAATGAAACACATATTAAAGTCTATGTGGTGATAAGTGCAGTTGAAGATTATCAACAGGTCGTTGCCAGATTTCTCCAAATGAACAGTGAGCGCGAGGAAAACGTTGGGTACTAGATACAGAAAGAGGAAATCCTGGACATTTTCTCTTATCTCTTCTCTACATTTTTCAGTTTATTATAAAATCTGTGCAAAGTGTGCTCAGCAGTTTCAGGGCTACACTTCAAAATCGACGCACTGGAGATAATTTACATGTTCCGTTTCTCTGTGAAATGTCTTTTCGTCTTTTCATTATTAATATCCTTTTTTTGCAGGGATAGTGTTTTACCAGGAATTTGAAGGTCTGGCTTTACTCAACATTTTTATGTTTCTGTTTGGGTACGTATTCAAGGACACACCACTTACTGCAGCATATTTAACTGTTATATACATTTTAAGATGGTGTTAACGTACATATATTTATATATATATATGTTGTATTTTTTCCCAGTTGTCTCCTGTCATTTCTTGGAGTTTTCCTGATAGCCCGAAACAGACCAAAGATAAAGCAACAAGATCGCAATATTATCTCTTTGGACAAGATCCCTGGTAACTTTCTTATCAGCTTTTAACCACTAATCTGTGCAACAATGAACACTATGTGGATACAAGTATTTGGCCACACCTGTTAAGGATTGAATTCAGGTGTTTCAATCAGGCTTTGGGGTCAGTCCCTTATCTCCAATGAAGGACAATTATCGCTTTAGCAAACCAAAGTTATGCTTCCAACAGTTTGAGGAAGGTCATTTGCTATTCCAACATGACTGTGCCTCAGTGCACAAAGCAAAGACTATAAAGACACAGTTTGTTGTGGAAGAACTTGACTGACCCACACAGAGCCCTGGGATGAACTGGTACAGAGATTGTGAGCCAGGTCTTCACGTCCAATATCAGTGCCAGACCTCATAAATTCTCTACAGAATGAATGGACACAAAAAATCTTGAGGAAAGTCTCCCAAGAAGAGTAGAAGCTGTTATAGCTGCAAAGGGGGGAGCAACTCCATATTAAAGTACCGTGTAGGCACAGTATTTGAATATGTCTTTACAGTCTCTGTAATGGTCAGGTGTCCCAATACTTTTGTCCATATTGTGTACGTTGTGGGACGACCCTCATTGATTGGTGCACTGATTATGGCCGAGAGTGTCGATATGAATCTAGCAAGCACTGACCCTGAATTTATCTGGTGTATCTAATGTTTGCAGCCCTGGTAGCTGGGTGCCTCTAATGAGCTGTGCCTGTCTGTCTGTGTTCACAGGGAGAGTGCACGCAGGCAAAGTGCAGCCTGAGGCCAAGACTTCGACATACGGTTCGCTGGCAGCCAAGCTTATGTGCAGTAGTGCTGGACAAACAGATGATTCATAAAGACCCGCTCCAGTGCTGGTTGGGACTGCAATTTAGGTAGACTTGTGAGTGCATGTCTTTCCTTTGGGTACTTAAATAATATCTCTATTTATAGCAATAAATGGTGGGAGGCAAGTCAAGCCAGTGTCAGCTGAGTGCCAGTATCAGTGGCCAAATTGGTGTTAAATTATTACACCAAAACTAGCAAATACCTCTCTGAAAAAGAGTGCTACTAGACTATATTCTGTTTCACCTGTGTGATAGGAGTAATTCCAGCTGGGTAATCAATGATACTTGGAAAACAACTGACTCTAAATTAGACCAAAAAAACACCTCAGGATTAAAGAGAAACATCAGATGCCTTATGGGCAGCAGCAGCCTTTCATTTTTAAACAGGCCACTCTGACCAACACCTGTAAATAAAAATATTTGAATTGTGTTTATTAACTGAGAAAATTGGTCTGTGTGTGATCGTGTGTCAAGAAACAATGGTGGTTTCTAAAATTTCAAATCATAGCATTCATGAAAAACGGTGCACTACTGCCCTCCAATGGTGGGTGGAAAATCATGGATGCACAGCCTGCCCTTCCGTCTTTACCTCAAATAAATAACAGACTACACTCTCAACTCCACTGCTACCAAACTTAACTGTTGCCAAGCAACTAACCTCTTATCCGCCACCTACACATTATGGGATATGTGGAAAACTACTGTACTGCCAGTGTAACTATAAATGATTACGTGCCAGTGTTCAACACACCAACTTATAAAGGTCAGAGATTAAATTCCGTGAAGCCGACAGTAATTACACACAAAAACACCCATTCTTTCAAGTGCAGTGTTTTATTTGCTTATGTTCAAACAAAAAAAAATTAGTAATCCTGCACCTTGTTGAACTGACAGCCAGCTCTGAAATGAAACTCATTAAATGACTTAAAAAAATAGAACGCCATCAAGATAAATACTTTCAGCGTCATTAAGCCTGGATATTAAAGGATGCACAAAAAGCCATAAATTAATTCCTTCTTGAAAACCAGTTTGTCTCTCTGAAACCAACTGATTCCTATGTGGAATCTGTCAGAGGAATGAGTGTGAAAACAAGAATCCACAAATAGCAAATCAAATGGAACAGTGACGATGTCTCTCGTCAGTAAAATATACAACTAAAATACACAACTAAAAATAACACTGACACCTGTTAGCCATTCCTCAGGCATGTCATCAACTCTGCTGCTAACACTGTAGAGAAGACGATGGCACGGTACAAGAAAGAAATTACAAGGCACAGGGATTCTGTTAACGAAGCAAAGGGCAAATTAATTGCATATAACACTCTCCATTAATGCAGAATCTAGCTCTTTCTGTAAAGTACGTGTCAAGTACAAAAGGGAATCGGATGCTTCAATCAGACCTCAATGTTGATTTTTGCAAGGCGGTAATGCAGGGAGGTAGGGTTGCGCAGCAGCACTATTCCTCTGTATTCAGTTGGTTGACTGAGGATGGTGCTGAGGAGACCAGCAACGCTGACAAAGCCCAGAGCCTCCCCACACCCAGCAGACAAGGAGAAGTCTCCCTGTGTGACCCAGCCTAGAGTCACTCTGGAGCAGTGAGAGGTGACACTCGGCAGAGGGTCTGGCCACAGCCCAAAGATGAGACCTGTGGAAGACTCGGAGGATGATTTGGGGTCTTTGGCTGCTACGGGGAGGTTTGGTTCCGCTGACCCTTCCGCCTCAGTCTTCTCAGGGGACAAAGAGGATGCAGCAGCAGTTTTGTTAGAGCCCTTTTTCTTGTGCTTAGCTCTAGTTTTGAAGTGATTTTTGTGCAGGGGCTCCTGGGGGCCACTGCAGTCAGACTTGTTACTCAGCAGTTTCAGGTCCTCTGTGAGTGGCACACACACCATGGCATGAAGCTCTGGTTTCCCCTTTGATAGCAGAGACAAACGCACCCACACCACACTCATCCTATGCTCGGTGAGAAACAATCTCACAGCTGACGAGTCGGGAAGAGGCACTTGCCCGATGCGGCAGAATCGCTGACCTTTAGATGTTGTGGGCCTACACCACCCAGACAGTAGTTTCAGAGATTTTCTGTTCCTAGTAGGCAAAGAAACAGCAAATAACATAATCCATACATACATAATTATATATTAACAGTGGGTAATGTTCAGACAAGAAGTTGCATTTTCATTGGCTCTATCAGGCACCATGAGAGACATGGAATTTTGCTGAGAAACATTTTTAAAATTCCTAATACTGAAAGAAAAAAAAAAGAAAGACGGTAGCTGACATTTGAAAATCAATCAATTCGAGTCATTACTCAAAACTTGTATGGTGCTTTTATGAGAGCAGATGCAACTCTTCCCATCTACTAATCTAAGTGATGCATTGCAGTAATTTGAGGCTGGATGTCCTCTGGGGAATTCTCATCAGGGCCATTATGATGAAAGCGAGGTAGGCCGGAGAGATGCTATATATCAAGCTTGTCAAGAACTGCACGACCGCCTTTTAATAAAGATGACTGGAGACCAAAGCTCGTTCATGAGACCTTTGAAAGTCAACTGTATCAATATTGTTAGATGTGTGGGATGTTAACCCTCGTACGACATCATGATAATCAGGCTGCCTGGATTTATTTTGATTTTATGGCTGTAGAATTGTCAAAAAATGTTAAATGAGTGAGTACTTCTGCTACTTTTTCCAGGATAACTTTCACTTTTGATATCTGTTATTCAACCGTTTAGGAACAGACATCACAAACATGTGACGTGCTGGTGAATCTTGTCTGTGACGGTCATTCTGCGGAAGTCCTGAGGGCTACCGTAATGACAAGTCTATGGGCGCAAAGATCTATTTCTCTGCTTTCCAGGATCCATCCATCTTCTACTGCTTAACCCTCCACATGAGGGTCTATGTCCACATGAGGGTCTATGTCCACATGAGGAGCTATGTCTCAGCTGACAGGTCCAAAAGCGAGGTACACCCTGGACAGATCGCCACTCCATAGTTTTTGGAATTGTCTAGATATATAGGTCTAGGAGTTACGGCAATGAGAAGTCGCATGCCAAATCCCGTCAGCGACAACAAGATGGTAACAGAAGGGTTAATTGTCTAAAGGGACCTCAGCACAAAACTGTGACGGTCATGTGTTTTGAGTCTGTTCTGATGAATTCACACTCATTAAAAGGAGGAGGAGGATAAACAAAAAAGAACAGTTTCAGTGTAAATCACAAACAATATCGTACAAGAAGTAAAACAAAACACCCACCTCAGTACAGTGAAGAAGCTTTGGGGTTTTGTTTCACCGATATTTGGCTGTGATGTCATTTCTTGCTCCATAACTGTGTCAGTGTGTGTTGTGGTTTCGGTCTGGCTTTCGCTTTTTCTCTCCTCTCTTTCCTCCATTGTGATGAGCTCCCATTCCTCAGCCAGCTGTTGCCATGGGCAACAGAATGGAGCCAGACAGCCATGTTTCACATAATTGGTCCTCTTGGCGGGTGGACGCCTACAGAAGAGGTCAGAAGGTCAGAACCTTGTCAAACTGTTGGGGCAACTCTTGATAATTAATCCAATACATCAGGACTGCTAAGCGGTCGTTTGTAGGGGACAGACAGCGTGAGGCCTTTTTAACATCTCATCTGCATGCTGGCAAAGTTCTGCACAGAGGAAATTAACTGAGGTCAGAGCTTACGCACACTTCACTTTATCTTTATCAGCTTTTACTGACAGCCTGTCATACCACATAGTCACACTATGTGCTTCTGATTATCTTTATCCTTTCATACAGCAACAGACCACCTTTCAAACATAGCCTCAGTGTACACCTACCAACCTTTAGGTTTGGTAGGTGCAAGTACTTCAAGGTCGAATGTGTAAGAATTGGTGACGTCATCCAATGGACTTCTCCACTCACCCCTCCCTTTCCCATGCGCATCAGGGAGCTACGGTGGCCTTTGTGTACCAGAAAGGATGCCATTTGTCTTCATTTGCATGGTAAGTTTCCACTTCAAAATGCGAAACGCATGCTCTGGCTGGTTTGTTCTGTTCGGGCTGCTGTAGAAATATGACGTGGCAAGAAGATGACGGCTTCCACAAAGCAAGAGCCTTGCTTTTTTGAATTTCCTTAAGCTTTGTTCTATTTTCTCTTGTGTTGTTTTGAATGTTTTCCCTGAAGCTTTAGTTTGACTGTATGAATTTGAAAGAATGAAAGAAAAAGGTTTCTCACATCATTCTCCACCCTTTTGAACACTGAATGGATAACATTTTACTTTATTTAAGAGACACTTTGCTGTTATCATTTTCTTTTATCATTTTGCCTAAGACTAAGCACGATCTTATGGGGAGTATACTGTATTTAATTTCGGCCACTAAATCCCCCCTAAACGTTACACCCTGGACCTTTAAGATTGTGTTTTCTATTTACATTACATGTCAGAGTATAAAATCTCAAGACTGACAAATAGTTTGCCAGAACAAAATGTCTTTAAGCGTCACTCTGCTAAGTGAGAATGCTGAAACCCAATCTGAAATTTTGAAAATCCTCTGCAGTCCAACAAAACCTTGAAACAAATCTTTTATCAACAGCACACACACACTTTCTTGGAAACCACTCCACCATCACACCTGACCCATGGCTTTATCTCATTTCTTCTGATTACCTTTTAAAATGTATCTTAAATATTGCATGGTTGTGTGAAGCCTACACATTTATTTGTTTGTGTTTTATAGAAGTATGGCACCTGTAATGTTGCATTACTGCCTTCTTCTCTTAACTTTCACCTCTTCTTCCTAATTCCAAATATCACCTAACTGTCACTAATTCTCCTTCTCGAGGGCCTTCTCTCTTATAACTAATCCATTTGCTAAACTAATCAACTTAAAACTATGATCACACTAATGGCACAAAACATTATTATTATTATCTTGCTTCTTCGCCTCAGCTTTGGTGTTTCTCTGACCTTTTGAAGTTGTCCAGGAGCTCGGTCTCCTGCTCCTCCTGAAAACGAACACCTGCCGGACAGTCTGGGTAATCATGGGGAAAGTGGGGGGTTCCTTTATTCTGAGAGTGTTTCAGACTCATATTCAGCCCACCAACACGGACTCCCCTGTAAACCTATCAGAGGGAGAAACAAGTAAATACTGCATTTCTGCAAATCTGACAAAATAAAGCTTTTAGTCTGCTTTTAAATGTCAAATATAGTCAACATTTTCAAACATGTCCAATGCATCCAAGTAAGAGAAACAGATACAGATTTCCACTGTGTTATATACTGTATATCATTAAAGCATCCTCAGCAACTGTTCACTCAAAGACCTGGAAACATCATTTTACATTTTTACTTGAACCTGACATCAAATCATTTGGAATCCTAAGCACAAATTATTCCCATTACTGTTGTATATACTTTGATTTGTATAATAGCTTATATCTGAATATCTTAATAGGCTGTGTTTTGATTTAATATGACCACAAAACGAAATTGCTGTCAGACTCTAAAGAAGTCAATAAATAAACAAAATTGAATAAAATAAGGTAAAATTAGTCTGAGGTACAGTCCATACAATATTTTGATGGTATCTCACGTGATGCTCCATCTTGTTAAATGTATAACATGGAAATGTTTCAGTGAAGCTCAAATTTCTAACACATTTCAAATCACAATAGCAAATAACTGCAGTTGGATATTTTACCCAAATCATTCAGCCCGAAGTCCTGGTACTTACCAGCGGGACCCAGAAGGCCATTCCCCAGCCTTTAGGAAGCAGCAGGTCCCATCCAGCACCCCAGGAGCTCATTTCATGTCCCACCTGCTTACCAGGTTGGTGGACCAGCAGGACAGGGACTCGGCCTTGTAGTGGAGTGGGGCTCAGTCTGGAACCTGGCACCAGCACCTCACTTCTCATACGGTTCAACTCCTGTAGCCACATACAGACATTAGACATTTCAGGGTATGTATGCTACCAGACATAGAGACAGTGGAATAAAAAGAAATATACTGGTTGCTGAAAATTAATGTTCAACACTTCTGAAGAAAACGATAAGCTACCTGCTCTGATATCTTGTTATCCGTAACATTGTCCCGTACAGACTGTTCCCAAAGGAAACTCTGACAACAGTTTTTGGGTACTCCACGCAGCATCAGCTCCCTCCTCTTCTCCTCATCCACCTCTGGAACAATTACACAACACAAACACATAGCACATCCTCCCACAAGGCCAGCATCTGCAACTTTTAACACTCTCCATGTCTGATTTATAACCCAAAATTTAAAATAAACAGCAATGTCATCACTGATAACTGAAACTCATTCAGGTAGCCAAAGGAAATAAGAACATGATGCAACAAAGCTGCGTTAACTTAGTGCTTTGTGAAGTTTACATTTAATCCTCAGCATTTGTTATTATACATTGGAGAATGGGGACGATTTGCAATAGTAAGTGCTTCCATGTTGCAAGTTCTTAAAATGATCTGCAACACGTTTAAACTGAACATGCAATAAGCTTACAATTCTGTCTTAACTGTGAAAACCTCAACAGTGACAGATTGACTATACATTTTTGTTTTAGGAGAAATGATCAATACAACGGTGAAACCTGTGAATCAGCTGTCATCAGTCACCGAGTGTGTTTCGAGTACAGGGTCCTGCCAGGATTCGAACCTGGAACATCTGCATGGAGAGGCAGAGGCCCCCTGGAGCACAGAACCAGATGTGTACTCACTGAAACAACCTCAGAACCAGACATAACAGACTGATTGTTTGGTAAATGGTCAGATGTTTGCTGGCATATCGTGTATGAAAACATTTCCTTAAGGGAAACTGAGATTAGGCCAGGAAAGCAGTTTATTGGTGATTAAATTATGGAAATAAAATCAATGGATTTCATTATTTTATTTGTCTGTAACGATTATAGTGGCCGTGGCTCAGTCTGATTGGTAGATTAGATTTTACCTTCCGTCTGCTTTACACATGGCAAAGCTTTAACCTTCTTTGATGGTAAAGTCAGCCTGGGATCATCTACAGCCAGACCCAGCACTGTGCCTGCAGGGAGCTCCCCGGTGGAATAGATGTCTGGATGAATTAAAACATTCACTTTTTATAAACATGTCTGCCTCATGGCAAAGGTACTAAGAGACAAACATAAGAATGCTTTCATTTACACTGTGAAATAATAAAAAAAAAACCTTTCAGGATATTAAAGATATCAGCTTGTTGTTTATGCAGATTCATCTTGCTCTCGTCTTTGCAGTGCTCAGGCCACCAAAGGGGGGATGGCTGGGATTTATCCAAAGCCTTATAAAAGAAAGAAATGCATACTTATTTGTTAGGAATGCACAAATATCTGAGGCTCTCTCCTTTTTCATGTTGATGATGTTAAACCCTTACATTACAGTCTGTAGCAGCTTCCAAAGTTTCAGCAAGAACAGTGTGGGACTGTGGTCCAATGAGGCGATAGCGAACTATCTCCATTGTGAGATCGCTGCAGCAAATCCACAAGACAAATTCAAGCACAATTTAAACTGAAACTTGCTTATCTAAGCCTTTTATTTGCTCGGGCTGCTTTCAGACATGCACTAAACTCCGGAGATAGTCTAGGGATTAGACTATGTGTGTGAATGCAAATGACCACAGAAGCTGGCCCTAACCCACATTCTATGGATAATGTCCAAGTGAGCTCATATGAGAACGCAACAGGAGAAACTCCAGATAATCCACAGTGAGTGAATGGCTGAGTGTCCTGCCACCTGTAGACTACAGTCAGACTCCTGCCCTTCACTTGGATTATCTGGAATTCTCCTGTTTTGAATGTGTCTCACCCAGACAATCTCCTGCTGCATTTGTCATGTGGACAGCACAAACTCCAGAATTCATGGCTGAAAATAGTTTCAAATCTGTAAACTCAACTGACTTTATGACTATTCCCGTTGAGCTGGATCTCCATGTGACAGGTGTACTGTGAGATCTGGTTCCGTCTCCTAGAATCTTCTTGGCAGGGGGTTCACAGGCATCTTTACAGCTGCGCTTCCTCTTGGTCCTGTGACTCTGTGCGGGCTTAGGGGCTTTTTCAGGTTTAAGTTCAGGTTCTGTGGTGGGTGTAACCTCTGCAGGTGTAACCACAGGCACAACTGGAGGGACTACAGCCTCACAACACTGGCACACACTCTGTAATTCAGGGAGAAGATCCTGGAAGGAGCACACAGTATTTTATGTTAACAGTTTTGCCTGTCAATTGTCCTGCATCTACAATTTATTTTTTATTTTTGTCAGAATAGTACATACAAAAATATTAATAATTTATCCCTCAGAACACCTCATACCTGTTTAATAGAGGGATGAGCCCAAATCCACAGCTGTCTGTGAGTTGATCCATGTGTACAAGGTTTCCAGATAAAGGTGACAGGGCCCAGGACCTGCGAGGGGTACTGTCCCGCTCTGTAGACCACCACACTGCCCTGTCTTTGCCCTGATAGACACAGAGCTGCAGCAAACGTAGGACCTAAAAACACACACACACATACACATTTTTACAACCACTTGAAATGAACTGTCCATGTGCACTAACAACAGGTTTGCAAACATTAAATCAAGAAACCGTCAATCTAAAAGTTAAAATTGCAACTATCTGAATATTAAAAATCAAAGAGGAAGAATACATGTAAAAAAGGCATTTTCTAGAGACAAAAACCTTTATATAAGTTGCAGAGTAATGAAAAATACTTACCAGCTTGCTTGCTGGTTAGTTGTGACAGAGCAGCCAGCAGCTTTTCCTCCTCTCCCTGCAGCTCTATGCAGCAGTAGTAAGAAAGGTCCTGGGAGGACAGGAATTACAGGAATTCAAGATGACTTCATTACAAATTAACAAAGCAAAAAAAAGAGCAAGAAATAGCTGTGAAGTCACCTGCAGCAAACAGTGGGTGCTCATGGCTCTGTAGCAGGGGCGATAACATTTACATGTGGGTCTGTCCCCGAGACAGTAACCCCACTTTTTAACCATGTGGAAGCGCTTGGCATGCCAAATGTGCGTCTCTAGCCATACGTTTTTTCTCTGACGCCGGTTGAACTCAAGCAGTAGGTTTCCATGCCGGCGTCGGGCCTTGCGGCTCTTGCCCTTTGCCTTTGTCTGTTCCTTCTTCTTTGAGCCAGCCTGGAGGCTCTTTTCACGCTGTGAGAGAAAAGACACTGGACATGACAGAGGCTCTCGGAGTATGTTTGTATCAGGATACTGAATGTAAACATGTCCTAAACTTTACCAATCTGTTAGCTGTGTCTCTTAGTCGACGAGGGAGACGCTTGATGTTGTGGCTCATGGCCCTTCTCCTCATGTGTTTGGGCAGGGCTTCAAACACATGGCAGCTGGCTGTTGTTTTGTTGACAGCTTTTAACATGGCTCTCACCTCTGCCGCCCTGGCCATGGCAAAACCACCACCTGGTAGGAATGGTAGTTGGAAAGAAAAGCAAAAGCAATGAATTTTAACTTTATTTGCAGTTTGCAGATAATTTCATAATTCACTGCTTCCATTTTGAGACCGTCTCAGTTCAACTAAATGTAATGTATCTTGAGGGGAAAATAACAACCGAGTATAGCAGTAAAATAAATGATGAATCTCTACATTCATCAGCTTAGTCAGCAGTTATACTGATATGACTTTGTAAAAGTAATACAATGTCTTTACCTGAAATATACTTTGGTATTTCCTTGGCATAGCTTCCTCCATCTTTCTGGTGTCCACGAACCCATCCACCACGGTGCTGAGGTTTCGTCTGCCTCTCTGTAGACTGCTGAATATCAGATGGAGCATTGCTACCACTCCCACCTTTAGGAAGATCATCATTTTATCATTTCAGAACCAATGAGACTGCTAATGTTTGCCCCCATAATAGACACTCAGAGGTTGTTGTCTCTATGGCAATTACATATTGAAGAAGTAGAAATTGTTAGGGTCTATGAGGTATCTGGCCATGAATGTGGTAAGTAACAATAATCTTCAGATAATCTTTTCCTTTTTTTCTTGATCAAATGAATATTACATAAACTCCTTGCCCAGTCTCCATAAATTCCTCTTTCCATCAAGGCTGCTCTGGCGCCAGTTGGCAGCATGTGCCTCATATCAAATTAGTTTTTTTTGTCTGGAAAAAAGAGGTTTGATGCTGGAACACAATGTTTACTGGTCTACAAGTAAGAAATGCTTACATAAGAGGCTGAGGGCAGGATTATTGTGACCAACAAAACAAATCAAATAGTTATGTATATAATAGTTACTGTAGATGTCACAGTGATGGTGATAAACGATTACCCGAACACTGGTGGTGTTAATAATTACACATAGAAATTTACGTGAAGAAATTTCAACTCAGTGTCGGCAAAGTGAAATGGGAAACTATTCACATTTAGCAAGATGAGACATCTGAGAAACTTGATTTGATTATTAATAAACAGTCAAACTGATTAATCCATTATGAAAATAGTTGATTAATTTAGAAATTGATTAATGATCGATGTATCATTCCAGCCCTACATGATATATCATAAATTAAATAGTCTTGCAATGAACAGAGTATTTCGTCAAGAGAGATGGGAATCAGTATCAGTCAGATGCTGGTCAAAATTACTATTAGATAGATAAAAACGTAACATCCAATACAATCCAAAATTCCTAAATAAAGCGCATGCTTCATGTTGAACAGACTGTAAAAATTCTAAGCTTGTTTGGGCTGTTTATTTCTTCTTTTTGGACAACAATATTTGTCACACAGTTAGAGTATTATGTATTTGAAATGACTCGGCACAAAATTAATGTGTTGTTAACAGCTTCATAAGTTTATAAATGGTCTAAAATTAAAATATCTGGCTGATATCGGTATCAGTAGATTCTCCAGTTTGTGATATCAGCATCAGACACAAATAATTATTAAAAAATAAGTGGTATCTTCCCATCTCTAATCATGAAGCTAGAATATAAGGAGGTTTAAAGTTTGGATTCAGGTGTGACCATGCAGACACATACAGCAACACAGAACTGGCAGAGAGACAGAGGCATACAGAGAGAGAGTACCAGTGACCGGTGTGTCTCCTCCGTTTCGTGGGTTGTTCTCCCTTGATGGAAACTGAACACTGGAGGGCTGGTTCCTCATCTTCCTCTCCTTTATCTTCACTTTGGCAGCAGACATTTTCTACACAACACAGTCAGAGGAAGGAAAGAAGGTGTGTTTGAAACACACGGCACTGTTTGTGTCTGCTTCAAAAACGTCAGCTAACGCTAACCACACTACGTTATTCCACGTGAAGTGGAATATATATAAGTATACAACAGTATGGTTTGAAATCCAGACCAACCACGTTGTATATACTCACTTTCATTTTCCACGGCTGTGACTGAACGTCTCAAACTTTGTCCAAACGTGTACGTCTACTATCATGAACTGTTAGCTTCCATGTGAATTTTCAACACGCTGTGGGTTAACTTCCGGGTACATGTAACTCATGGGATTTTTAGTGTATCGGCGCATCGAAATAAACAAACATAACCTTAACACATATAACCTGTATTCTTTGTCTAATTTTCCAATTTATGTTGTAAAATTAGATACAAAAAGTAAAAAAAAAAACATTAAATATGTTTTAATCTGCAATTGTACTAAATGTAAATGCATGATTGCGCGTTTACAATGACACTTACGGTAAAGCGGTTTTGACGTTCCTGTGTCGTCAAATACTCCTCCTCTCCTTCATTTCCCTTCTCCTTTAACACAACTTTCTCTGTTTTACATTGTTTTTAAGTGTCTGTGTGTGCATTGCAAATCATATACATCGGTGAAATGGCTGCTCTCATCAGGAGAATCATCAACACAGCGAAGGCTCCTGCTGCGATCGGCCCGTACAGGTGAGAGGAGCTGTCTGTGGTCAGGCTGCTCTGCACGGCTCCAGTCAAAATGTGACACTGGTGTAAACGTAAAATGTAGAGCCATAACTATTGGCTGCCAGCCATTTTCAGAGCAGTGGTCGAATTGACGTATATAGCAGCCAATGAGATATAACTTCTCAAACTGAATTGTTTTGTTAAACCACTGTTTTGCAGCTGCCATCATATGGTTGCAGCAGTATAGTCCCTCTAAGTGCAGGGTCAAAGTGCAGCTGTTAGGGTGTACTTTAAACTGCTAACTATTGACAAGACAAACTGTTACTGTTAGTATTAAAATGAGAAATGAGTGCAAACACTGCATTGTGCTATACACCATGTTTTTAAACCTATGTCTTTTAAAAGAGGTCTCAAACTTTTGGCTCCCTTGCAGCCCCTCGTTCAGTTTCAGTGAACGAGGCCCACCACTTTACATGTAGTTATGAGTTATTTCTGTATGTTTTTTTAATCAATAGATTCAATTTCAATCATAAATATATTTATATTGTGATATGTATTGTTCCATATCAAAACAAACCATTTTATTTTGAATGATATATTATTATTTCAAAAGCAGCTGTTACTTTGTTTCTGTTTGTATGTCCCTACAGCCAAGCAGTGGTGGCAGACCGGACGGTGTACATCTCAGGACAGCTGGGAATGGATCCTGCCAATGGACAGCTGGTGGACGGTGGTGTTCAAAATCAGACCAGACAGGTGACACATCACAAACTGTGCAACTGGAAAATGTCCAACACTGAATTTAATTAGATGTTTCTTGTTTGGTTACGTCCAGTGCTTCAAGATAATCTTTCCATCCATAAGATGGTGCTATACACACACTTACAAACTACAATTTAAAATGATGCATACTTGGTTTTAAAGCTTTAAGAGCAAAGCAGCTGTATTAAATGAAAAATAAATCTTCCTCCAGGCTCTCATAAACATGGGTGAAATCCTTAAAGCTGCCGGCTGCAATTATGAGAATGGTGAGGAAAAACTCAGAGCTATTGCATTTTGAACAGATGTCTTATAGTCTTTCTTTTTTGTCATTTGTGTTTCATCTTTTTTGTTGCAGTTGTCAAAACCACAGTGCTCTTAGCTGACATGAACGACTTCACCAACGTTAATGACGTATACAAGCAATGTAAGTGCAATCCATTTACTTAATTATAAAATGTTCTCATTGTTGTCTTTCACTATTGTTGTACTATCATTCATTTCTGTGGTAGGCCCTCACATCATTTCAATTGTTTAGTCTTCATTTTGCCACTGGGTGTCAGTACAATCCAGACTGGCTGCAGTAAGCAGGTGTGACTCATTTTAGCTCAGCAGGTGATGTTTCACTCTTATGCAAGCAAGCAAGCAAAGTTTATTTCTGTAGCACTTTTCACAGATAGAAATCACAAAGTGTTTCACGACAAATAAAATGCACGAATAAAAGAACATTGAGAAGAAACACATGTACTCAATACATTTAAGACCAGTGTAAATAGACATGGAATAAGAACAATCAGTGAGAGTAAGAGCCATTCACTTAGAAATAAAAGCATGTCTCAAGAGATATGTTTTTAAGTCTCTCTGAAAAGAATCAGTAGATTCAAGAGAGTGTAAAGGCTTGAAGGAAAAATACATTGGTGTGAGGGGCCACCGAGAGTCTTTGATATGAAGATCTTAGTGATCGTGTTGGTGAATATGGTCTCAAGATATCAGAGATTAAGAGCTGTAAAAGTCAGTACTAAAATCTTAAAATGAATTCTAAAATCTAAAATGTTATGCACACACAGACGCTGCTGTATCATTGTCTCTGTACATGACTCTGGCCTTTTCCAAAGTGTGAAGCGTTACCGGCTTATTTAGTTTTTGCCAAAGTGTGCAGAGTCACTGATAGTGACACCTGTGTTGTATTGTTCTGTAGCTGTCTGTGGATTGAGCCTAAAACTAAATGTCAAACAACATGCCACATCTCATGAGCAACAAGAATTCTGTGAAGGCTGACATGGAAAATCAGAAATATTAATATATCTAAACAATATTCAAAGCTGCATATATGAGGCAAGCATTAATTTCGGACTCAATTTGTCTTATAATGACAGCACAAAGCTGCTTCTTAAACCATGAAGATGATGTTGTTTCAGTCAAATGCTTGTAAATTCTGACAGCTTCAGAAAAAGTATTATTCAGGCCTTAATCCAGCCTGAGTATAGATTGATCCCCCGTGTCTTTTAACACAAACTGTCCTCATGTCCTACTTCACAACATCAACAACAATAATATTGATCCACCAGATTCTTTAGTATCATGTTACATATCTTCACAATAGATCCAGATCTAGTTGTTTTATTCAAACATTATTTTTTTTTTTTCACACTAACAAATGTGTTTCTTACACTGCTAATCTGGTGCTATACTGGTGACACCAGTTGTTCAAGAAGTGTTGAGAACACGTTCTCTGCATGTATTGTTGCTTGTTCCCCTGAGGTTGAAGAGCGGTGGAGTTACACAGGATTTACATAAAAATCCCTTCACAATATCAATCAATCCACCCTGACAGGTTCAACACAACGAGAAGAGGAACAAGGCAACGTACATAACATGCCTGAGCTGAACACGCCTTCTCAATCCTATAGATCTATCTATCTATCTACATAGAGATTTATTCAAATAAAACAACAAAGATATGGTATAATATTATATTAATTATTAATATTATATATATTATATCATATCCAACAATATAACTGAATTTATTTTAAAAAAAAAAAATTGGTAACACTTTAGATTAGGGAACACATATTCACCATTAATTAGTTGTTTATTACATGCAAATTAGTGACATAATGTCTCTTAATTAGTTATTATAAAGTACTATTCTGCATGACCTTATTATACAACCAGTAAGCCATTAACTGAGTTTATTTTTTAAACCTTATTAATTTTATAATTATTGCTTATTAGTAGGAAATAAGGAAGTTGTTGTATTTGATTTACGATCTTAGTATGCTTTGCTGGTAGTATGCTTAATAATGACTAATTAAGAGCCAATATGTTACTAATTTGCATGCTAATAAGCAACTAATTAATGGTAAATATGTGTTCCCTAATCTAAAGTGTTACCAAAATTGTATTTACTAAATAAACATTTCATATTTATTTTTAATTGGAGATGGATGACACTGACATTAAGTCAACATGTTTCCCTAAAGTCAACGTTCTTGAATGTGTCTGTCGTAATCTAATGTCATTTTGGTTTTTCTAGTCTTCAGCACTAACTACCCAGCCAGAGCTGCGTACCAGGTTGCTGCTCTTCCCAGAGTATGTATGTTTTAAAGAGTGTTTGCTTTGAAACCTGTTTTGGATTGAACCAAACTAACTGTGTTCTCTCTTTGTAGGGGGGGCTGGTTGAGATTGAAGCAGTTGCTGTTTTGGGTCCTCTGACCAATATTTCCTAACAAGATTGTGCCTTACTTTGTTGACAAATATCAATAAAACAAACTGTGAAGTAGTAATTATTTTAATTATAGAGGCATCCTCTCTTGTTGAGCCTTAAGTGCTTATGGTGTATTTTACTTACAGTAAAGGAAAAACTAAGTGAGATTTGCTGTAGTGCAGCTGATGCTGTCATGAACCACACACACACACACACACACACACACACATCACAGTGTATCCTCGCTCCTAAGATGATGCTTGAATAAATATAGTATTACTAAATAATAAAGTACCTTTTTCATTTACTTAAATTGTGACCTGTAGATATACAATAACATCACAAATGAATTGCAGAGGTCAGTTACACAGTTACAGAGGTCACTGTCACACATTTTTATTACTGTTTAAAGTTAAAGGAAACATGTTAAACTGAAACACTGGACTCACTGATAGCGATCACGGCTGAACGATTTTGAATCAATATCTAATAGTGATTATTTTTGACTGAAATTGCGATTGCCATATTTGAGAGAATGGTCATTTTTATTTTCATTGAAAGACGTTTAAAAGTGTGAAACCGTGATGTTTCCTTCTGTCTGTAGAATATGTTTTGTAGGTCAACTAAGACAACGACGACAAAAAAAAAAGAAAAAGCACTTACTTGTACATCGCTTGTACACTGCACTTATGACTAGCACTTTATAGTTTGGCTTACTTGAAGCACTTACTTACTTCTCGCTCTTGTTTGTACCCAAATGTTGAAATGCACTTATTGTACGTCTGCTAAATGACATATAATGTAATGTAATGTACTCTAAAATGTTTCTTCAACACGCAGTTAACACATATTGTGCCTGTTGAGATTTGGAAATTGCAGTAGGCCATGTTATCATCAATAACTTTGCAAACTCTGTTTATGTTTTGGTTTGGTGTTTTCCTGCTAAACGTCTTAAAGGCTGAACTTCACCAAACCTACAAAGCCTCACTATCCTCGACAATAACATCTCAGCCAGGGGAGAACATAAATTAGGCTAAGCAGTGGACATGTGTTAAAATACAGATGGCTAAAAGCTAAAAAGGTATTTGACGACAGACATGCAGGTATGGATACGTTTCTTCCTGACAGGGAAGCAAAACGGGGAACAATTACAACAACTACAGTTGGTTCACACTCTCCCTCCCTCTCACTCATACAATTAAGCAAATAGGTTTAATTGTCTATAAAAAAAATAAATAAAACAGACAATGGGACAGTTATGTATGTGTATGTTTATGACCATGAACAAAGTGTAACGTAAGTGATGATTCCATATATTTGGGAAAGTTTGGTCAGTTAAAAAGCACATGTATCGGTGATGTAAAACTTTATTCTGTACACTAACGGGTTAGCAAAGTCACAAACAAAGCTTAGAAAATGAGGAAGGAACACAAAGATGTCAGACATCAAAACATGAAAACAATTTTTGTTTTCATTGATATTATGCAATTAAAATAATTTTTCCTTGACTCTTTGTGACACATCATCTCACTGTGCTAGACATATTTTAATGCAAAACACAAAACCAGTGCGGTATTATAAGCATAACCGGGCTTAGTGATGCCTTTACTGTACATGATGTTGGGAATGACTTCATATTTCAGATACAGCAGCAAAAAATGACATCATGAAACAGCCAGTGCATCATCAGTACACTTGGATCCTCATCCTGGCTTTGATTTTCTTATTAATCCAGTCTGTATTTTGATTTTTCTTTCACCCGACATCATTTTATCCATAATTTCTCAGTGAAATATCAAAAGGGCTTATTTAAGAAAGCATAGACTGTTAAACAAACATTATTAGTAAAGCAACAACCAAGTGAACACAAATCAAAATGGATTCATGGTTATACATGTTAAAGAAAATATTAAATGTCTTTTTTTTTATGTTACGTTAATCTCTTTGCCTTATTTTATTCACACTTTTTTTGTAAGCGTCATTCCCCAGACGTCAGCACACTAACATAACAGACTTCACACAGTATTGCACCTGTCTCATCTCATTGTACTTGTGCTAATTGTTTGTGGCATGTACTAATACTTTCAAAAGGCCTGTGGCTTTAGGCACTTCAGGTCTCAGTATGAAAATTATTTTTTTTTGACAAACATAAGGAAAAATAATCCAAATTTTAAAGTTATTAAGGCATATTGTACATGAATAGTGTTGTTCATATTGTTCTTACAGTACACCTGGCATTTGTGTTGTAGTTCTGAGGAGTTCCCATCATTTTTGGTAGATTTGTTGTGTTATGTTTCCACCTGAAAGAGAGTGAACAGACTAAATATCAATGAAATTAGTGTCTCAATTATAGCAGATTTGTCAAACAAAATACTAAGTAATTACATTTTCTATTCAATTGGACCCTTTTTAACAAAAAAAAGTCCCAACGGATGAGAGGGATTCACTCTAACTGTAAGCGAGTGAGTGTGATTCTGCAGTATTTGCATTGGACTTAGTGTGGTTTGTGGTTGTGAACTTACAAACTCAGTCCGCTTTAGTTTTCTTGTTCGCTGTATCCTCGGGGGCTTCTGTTACAGTCTCCACTGCACACACACACACACACACACACACACACACAGAATCAATACATGGCATGTTTATTCCATAACTATATTCTATGTAGTCTTTCAAGGCGAGAACAGAAAGCTTGACTTGACAAAATAAGGAGCTAAAATTGCCCTTTAACCACATCTGCCTTTGCTGAGCCAGCTAGGTTTATGATGAACACACACACACAGGTTTGCTCTGCTACCCTTTAAAGGATTCTCATTCACTTCTATTCATTTAGACAGCCAAAGCATTATCTCCAACTATAACCATAACCAAAAATTAGGTTCTGCCTCATTAGGATCAGGCTTTGGTCTCAATGAGGACTACTAGTCCTGATAAGGTCAGTGTTAATGCCAGAAAAGGTCCTCAATTCTTAACAAATACAAGGACACACACACTACACTGTATGGTAATTGGTCTGGCATGCACACTGTATCGCCTCCAGAGAAAAAGGTTTCATGAATATTATGAAAGGGCCTCTGCACCAGAATTCCACACATGCTGCCTAAAAGGGGCGTTTCCCGTTTTAAAGTACAAAATGTTCCCCGACGGTCATGAATGGGGTTTGCGCTTAACTGAGAAATGAAGTGTGCTGCTCCTCACACAGGACAACTGACCACTGGTGACACATTTAGTGAGGAAGTATCTCAATTTGTTATCCAGAGAAAATTCAGGCTCTGTAAAGAAAACTTGTAAAAATCCACCAGTTTCCGAGATAACGGCAGAATTCATGTGTCATGATGCACAAATCAGCTGAATTTCTCTTCAAAGAAGCATTCCACACTTTGCATAATGGTTGAAATGCAGTCCTGTCTGCATGGATGGTATTTACATTGTTTGACGTAATAAGAAGCGTTAGGACACGGACATAGTGTCAGCAACTTACTATAGAGCACAATGAATGAGAGTTGCGTAACTCAAGCTGTTGTGCTGACAATAATGTTTGTGTGATAATCAACAAAGTCAAGACGAGCTAACCAGAGTGTGTATGGCTGCTTTTTGTGTTTCACACTACTTTATCAGTTCACCCTGGCGGGCCTAACAATATCTGATTCATCCTTTCAGAAGCAGCCAATCGGACGAGAGGACTGTTCAGCTCAAGGACGACTGAACGTTTGCTCCTCATGCATGTGTTGGACACCTGCTTAGTTACTGATGGCAGCATGTTTTGAGGGGGTGATGTTGTAAAACTGTCCTACTTTGGCCATTATGTGGAAAGAAAAGGGCTGTTTAAACATGTGGTTGTTAATTGTTTACCTGTGATCACTGAGAGTTTGACTCGTCCTGCTTGTTTGCACTTGCTCAGTGCCTAACATGTTTGCAAAGTTTCCTCAAATATTTCAGCCTCAGGAAACACCGCATTGTTAGAGGCTGTCAGTATTTATCATTTGTGCCTAATCAAGCACCTTTACAATTAGCTGTGAGACACCTTAAAGCATGACAGGTGTGTCGTGGCAAACAATTATCTGTCTAATCAAGTAAATCTGTGAGATGAACAAACTCCCTCAGGACATACAGTATACTCCCTTTACAATGGCATCTACCATCTACTAGAATTCTATTGTTGTCACTCCTTATTACCTAAAGATTATGGTTTAGGACCATTTGTACTGAGCAGCATAACTCAAAAAGTAAAGAACTGAATTAGATAAAATCTTCTGGGGATGTAGATTATGACCCAAGGTAGACATTATTTCATTTTGGTGGTGATTTGTATTAATACTGTAGGGAACTGAACAACCCTATCAGAGGTTTACATTCTAATTCTATTAATAGTCAGACTTTTGCACTGCAGTTATGTCACCTTTCAACGATCACACATTGACAATGAACAAAGCTTACTTAAAATTTTTAATTACACACTTCTAAATATAATTTATCTCTTTCCACCCTTCAAGGTTTGCTGCAGGAGGATTATTTTAAAAAAATAGATGATTGAACTTTATTGAACTTGCTAAAAAGAAGTAAATTAGTCATAGGATAGAAAAGAGGGTAGTCTTGAGGCATACCTTTGGGTGACGGTTCAGAATCTGCTGGTTTGGGCTCAACCACAGGTTCTTGTGCTGGGTCTGCACTGCCCACTATGGTCTCAGATGGCACAACTGCTGGAGATGCTTCTAAAGGTGTTTGTGAGGATGATGGAGTGTCTGGTGTTGGGGTTGGTTCAGCAGTAGAAGGTGCAGGAGGTTCTGTGGCGTTTTCAGCGTAATCAGGCTGAGCTGTGAGTGGAGATATTGCAGGCATTGCTGGAATAGTTGCTTCAGCAACCTCTGTATCTATTATAGGCACAGCAGCCTCCACAGGTGCAAAAGATGAGCTTGGTGCTGGATTTTCATTTGGTACTACAGCTTCAGGTGGTGTTGCAGCCTCACTTGATGGAGGTGCGGGGATTTCGCCTGGCTCTGAGGATCCTGTTGGTGTCACTGAGGCAGTCTCTGGTGCCACACTGTCAGGTGGAGACACTGTCTCCACAGGAGCAGCCACTTCTGTTGAGGCTTCTGTAGTCACAGTCACTGCCTCTTCCACTACCACAACTGGCTCTGATACAACAGGTTCAACAGCAAGTGTGGCTGCTTCAGGAGAGGCCTCAAGTGTCACAACAGGAACTTCCTCAACAACAGGAGCCTGTACCTGCTCTGCAACAACAGATTCAACAATGGGGGCCTCCTCTGCAGCCTCAACAAGGGCTTTGTCTGAAGACACGGCTTCAGCCACAACAGGTTCTACATGGGCTGCTGTCTCCACAGTAGGTACAACCTCAACTGCTCCAACAGTGATATTAGATGCAACTGGAGCCTCTGTTGGAACCTCTAATGGAGCCTCTGCTGGAGCTTCAGCTGGACTCTCTGTTGGAACCTCTGATTGAGCCTCTCTTGGAATCTCTAATGGAGCTTCCGCTGGAGCTTCAGCTGGACTCTCTGTTGGAACTTCTGCTGCAGTTGGAGTCTCTGTTGGAACCTCTGTTGGAACTTCTGCTGCAACCTTTAATGGATCCTCTGCTGGAGTCTCTGTTGAAACCTCTGATGGAACTTCTGCTGGAGCTGCAGCTGGAGCCTCTGTACCCACAGATGCTGCTGCAGCTGGAGCCACGAGAGCCTCTGTTGGTGCCTCTGCTGGAGCCTCTATAGCCACAGATTCTGCTGCAGCTGGAGCCACTAGAGCCTCTACTGGAACCTCTATTGGTGCCTCTGCTGGAGCCTCTATAGCCACAGATGCTGCTGCAGCTGGAGTCACTAGACCCTCTGCCGGAAACTCTGTTGGTGCCTCTGCTGGAGCCTCTATAGCCACAGATGCTGCTGCAGCTGGAGTTACTAGACCCTCTGTCAGAACCTCTGTTGGTGCCTCTGTTGGAGCCTCTGGAGCCACAGATGGAGCTGCAGCTGGAGCTTCTGGAGCTGGCTTCTCATGGGCATCAGGTTCTGGCAGTGGTTCCGCAGTAGTTAGAAGATCCTCTCCAGACCCAAGATCCTCCTGGGCCTCCAGGGCCATTAACACTGCCTCCTCCTCGTCGTTTCCTGGCTGAAGATCATTTAATAAGGCCGTCTGCAAAGGAAGCTGCATTTGGTCCTCGATGGTTTGTGTGTCTTCTGCAATGTGGCCATTTCTGAGTGCTGTCAAGACAGGGATAACAAAAGTGTGATGAGGATTTACAACTGATAACCTCATAACACTAATCAATCTTTGTCAGCCCTATCAGCTGTTTATGTCCTGTTAATCTGTAACACTGACGACATGGCAACACTAAGCAACAAAACTCAGAAACCTAATGGTTTTGTCAGTAAATGACCACATTGGTCATTCATTTTTCTGACCATGCACCATAGCAAGACATTTAATCATTCACACAATACTGCTAT
Organism: Solea senegalensis; assembly: GCF_019176455.1. NCBI lineage: Eukaryota > Metazoa > Chordata > Actinopteri > Pleuronectiformes > Soleidae > Solea > Solea senegalensis. Next base: position 9,025,771 of record NC_058029.1, read on the forward strand.
TTTGTCAACAGCGCATTCTTGTTTATAGTATGTTCAATATAGTATACTATATAGTATAGTATGCTCTTGTTTATAGTATGTTCTACTGTCATTTTTTTAAATGAAATCTTTATTCTATGAAAATTGTATTCATTTGATATTAATATGTTTAACATAACAAATTTGATATGCACATGAGTGATCATTTATCTTCAGTGGATTGTTTTATCTCACTAAATACATAAAAGTTAACCCCTCAACTAAAGCAGGACTGCAGCATAACTCAAAACGGACAGCAGGAAATAAGAGGGGCACACAGAATGCGTGCTGAAGAAAACATCCTTTCATTTCCGTAGCTGAACTGTGATTTATTAAAGCCTGTGTTAGTCTAAAGCCCCGAGGCGCTCAAATCATTCTCAAAGAAAATAAAATACCTGTGACGATTGCTTTGTTGCTTTCTGAGAACAGTTATGCAGTAATTCTTATTTCCTGAACTTTGCTGTTTTAACTGCCTGTGCCCAAGCCCTCTGAAAAACTCTAGCAGAACAACAATAGTGTGTAATAGTGTGGACAGTTTTCCTCAAGTGTCAGGAACTGTACATCTCAGTTTTTTTCAAGCAAACTTTTGATGTAGTGCATTATTATTCTAGGGATAAGTTTGGACGACATTGTTGACAAATGAGTGTTCATTTGGCTGAACAGGAAGATTTTTGTTCGCTGCAGTTTCCTGATTTTGCCTGTCAGACGAGATGAGAAGAGTTGAGAGTGATGGCTGGAAAGGAATGTGACGGTCTGGCAACTCAAATGAAAATGAGCCAGTGGAAGTACACGAGTGACATGTTTTATAATATCACACTTTTAACTAGAATTGTTATTAATATTGTTTTTTCTGTCTTTAAAACAATATTATAAACAATTCCAACATGTTCTTCAGAATCCCAGACCTGATATTGCCAAATGAAAAGCTCGTCGATGCCAGACACAGATCAGAACTGTGTTGAAAAGAACTGAGTAGATGTTTGGGTCGAGACAGAGATGTGGAGACAGACGTGTGTCAACATGGTTTAGCAGCCAAAGATGACTCTGGCCACAAGCACAACAGGGGATGGGACCAGTGGTGACTTGGATGGCACACAGTTGGTGTGTCAAACAGACCGTACACTTCATGCATTCAGCCACTTTTAGAGACGACTGCCTGGACAATGACTGTTTTTTCTTGTCACGCTGACATCAGCCTGACAAAATTGTCCAGGTGATCTCTGCTGCCTGGAGAGACAGTGTCCCCGACACAGACATCAGACATAAACACAGAGGGAGTATGCCAGGTATAATAACACTTGTTAGGCTACTGAATTCAACATATTGTGTTGCTTTTTGAAACTGAACAGTTAACTTGACTGACTCGAAAGCAAGAACATGTAATCAGGGCAGTAACTGAGACACTGTCATGTTGTATGCATTCAGGGGATGGGGGTGGGGGTGAGTGGACGGGTGCAGTGAGAACATACTGTACATGCAGCTGTGCATGACATGACATGACATGACATAGCTACATGCCGGTACATTGTTGGACCTATGAATGGACAATCATGTACTGTATCAGGCTTGTTGGTGGGCACCCACACAGAGCATGAGCACAGACTGCATTTGCAAATATTTTAAACATATCAATGACGTGGTCAGGCAACTTCTACAGTGTGATGGTAAACAGGTTAGGTTGAAAGGCAGGAGTGCCTCAGGCTGCAATGCTACTCCACTTCTAAGTATTCCCAGGTGGTTTCACACATGGGAACTGCATGTATGCAATCCTATAGCTAAACATCTACCAGACAATATTAACCTTAAACCCCAGTGCACTTTATAGAATGAGGTAAAAATAAAGCCAAAGTGGATCAAACAATTTAGTTCCTTCACAGAAAAAGGGCTCAACATGTCAGACGTTTTTTTTGAGTGAAAAAGTACATAATGTGCCAGACTTGCCGGCAGCAGTCACACCCCCCTCAGTAGGAAAGGAAGAGAAACCACAAACTGTTCATACATGTGCAAAAGTGGTGTGCTGTTACTGTAATTACATACATGCACATGAGGGGAAAACACTACTTAGAAAAAAGTTTACAGAGTAGTTTAGAGGAATTATCAGCACTTACCTGCTGTCTCTCCATTGCTCTCCTCTGGCTTTGTACCTGGTCTTTTCTCCTGCTCAATAGTCTGTGCACTGGATGAGGAGCACCCCATGTTTGACAATAGAGCTTAGATTAACAAAAAGAAATGAAAAAAAGTGGAACCTTTTGAGGAGGAATCACAAGCTCTCAATGACAGAGGCTGCTTGGCATTGGACAGCTAATGTCTATCTCTTCAGTTCCTAGGAGAATCTGTTATCTCTCTCGTTTGTGTGTCTATGCATGGCCTGCTGACCTCTGGCCCCAGACTATCTGTTGTGAGCATTAGAGCAGGGCAGGCAGTGCAGCTGGGTGTTCTCTGACTGACTGACTCCTGCTCAGTCTCTCAGTTCTTACAGGAGGAGGAGGAGGCGGCGGCACACATGCAGGGAGAATGATTCCTCCCCTTTCTGTGAGAATCTCCTCTGGAGATCCACCACCTTGTGGCAAAGTTTAGAGTAGCATATCTTCCCCTACTGGCTCTGTTTTATCATTTGCTGAAGTCAGTGTTGTTTGGAACTTTTTTTTATTATGACAATAAGTAACAAAGGAGAATAAGTCCCAAACTTAATCCTCAATAAAAACCTATTCAAATGAGTGTTTGTCATTTTCCAGTTTAAAGAGTTACTCATGTGACTTAACATTACATTACAAAGACCATGTCAGACAAAATACATTGAATACATTGTGTTGTATACAAAAGAGTATAAATAGCATCCGTATAGACAACATTGCATGGGTGCAGCTTGCTGTGCAGGATCTGAGAACGCTTCGTTGCTGGTCAGAGGAGAGATAAATGGACACATCTCAGAAGTTTATTTATGTACAAGTTGATTCTCGAGTAGCTCCATCTTCTCGGATATGGCTTCAAGTAAAGACAGGTTAAGGAATCCAAATGGAAACACGGGTTAGGATATTTCCTGCATATTTATGTACTGCAAATATAGGCTAATAAATACACCAAGTTTTGGCAAATCAATTCTGATGTCAATATGTCTTGTTTTTAAGACAAAGCACAGCTAACAAATTAAATATGAATCACTTTGCATGATAAGCACTACTGGCTGTTTCTGGAGATTTCCAGAGTAAATGTGTATGTGCCATCCACCCTGGAAAAGCAGCAGAAATGTCCAGAATTCAAATATTACTTGCCTTATTCATCTACCATTCATACAAGGAAAATATGCAATAACATATTGAATGTAAAGTGGTGAAAAGGATATTATTCAGCATCAGGTTCTTCAGTTTGTCGGTGACCTGCTCTTGAAAACGCATCAAGTTCTCACACTGGCACATGTTTCCTTCAGGTTTTTCTGCGGGAAAAACAGTAAATGATAGAGAATTTTCTTGTCCTTGAATCTGATTTTATTGCAGTTATCCTCACTTTTTTATCCTCACTCCTGTAGAAATGCTATATATGGGTAACAGAAGATGATGAGTAATATGACAATATAAAAATACTGATTGCTTGGATCAGAAATCATGACAGCAGGTGGCAGTGATGCACCATTTTGTTATCATATTTAATAACACTGAACTATTGGTAATGATAATTATGTTATATTTGAGCTTGGTATTTGCAGAGTGACAGTGTGGTAATAAAAGTGATAGTATTGGTAAAATAATTACAACTTCATCTCATGCATACAGTCTTTGGAAATCACTGCTGTAATGTAAAGTGTTACTCTTGAGACAAAGTTGTCCAACCATGTGTAGAATGTTACCTTTACATATCCTCATCTTGAGCCTCTTTGTAATTTCTCCCATTTTCTCAAAATCCTCAGCATAATAAAGATGCTTTTCATCAGGCTCCGAGGCGATTTCTCTCAGCTCCTGCTCTATGGCTTTGCCAATACCCAAGGCATAAATGGTGATACCTGTAAGTAACAGAAAATAAGGTAAGGATGGCCAAAATGCTCCTTTAATTAAAGTTTGTTACGTTACCAAATTGTTTAGTCAAAGTGTGGATGGTAAGTTTACCAGAGTTCTTTGCTTTGGTAGCCCACTCTGTGACATCATCCTGAGATCTTCCATCAGTGAACACGATGCAGACACGTGAGACACTGGCTCGGGCGCCTTCTTTGAATGAAAAGCTTGACTCAAACATGTGACGCAAGGCTGAGCCCGTCATAGAACCTCTGCCCATGTACTGTACCCGTGCCACGGCCTGTTTAACACGCTGTGCCGTGATGTACTGGCCCAGGGTGAACTCTGTGCGGACTTTGGTGGAGTACTGAAGGAGGCCGACATGTGTGCCTGCGGCGGAGATGTCCAGTGAGTCCACAATGCCATTAACCAACTGCTTGACCAGCTCAAAGTTGGCTGGGCCCAGACTCTTGGAGCCGTCAATCACAAACACCAAATCCATCACTCCATCGCCACACTCTGGTTCTGTCAGTCACACAACAAATAACATGTTACACACACACATACATATATATGTGTGTGTGTGTGTGTGTGTGTATATGTATATATATATATATATATATATATATATATATATATATATATATATATATATATATATATAAATAAAAGACACTTTGAAGGTGATGGTCTCTATAATAGAAGGCCATGGTCATACTTCTGCAGCTCTTCCCGTCTTCAGCCAACATGAATCCCTCAAAACATCTGCAGATGTAAGAGATGTTGGTGTTGATGCACTGATGCTCACAGCCGTGCTCGAGTGTGTGACACAGGTCCAAACCTGGGAGTTTGAAAAGAAGTACATTTGTACTAAAAAACCATGAAAAACTTTTGTAAATCAGCACTGCTCGTCAACAGAGAGAAACAAAGTCAGACATCTAACAGTGCTCCTCAGCTGTGATGGTTTAATGTTCTTTTTTTTGCTAATTATATGCACTAATTGTGAGATTTCACACAATAATGATGATGATTGTGTGGACTTTTGTTACCCATCAAAGAGACTGGTGTTGGAAAAATTAGCAAAGACACATCACTTATTTTCATTTTCCCATGAACAATTATTCTTGTTGCATTAAAGTTGCTAGACAAATTGTAGAAATCCTTCATGCAAAAAAAAGTGACAGTGACAAGAAGTTAAAGTATAAAAGTATAAAGTCAACAAACCGCAAAGAAACTTACTCTTGCATGTTTTTCCATCAGGTCTGAGTGTGAAACCTTCTCTGCATTTACACACGCAGGAGTCTTCAGTGTTCATAAACTCCTGCTCACAGCCATGTGTGCCATCAGCACAGTGATCGATCTCTGTGTGACAATGAGTGAAAAACACATGTTTCATGTTTTGGATTTTACTTACGTTATGCTCTTTTTACTGTAAATCTCCCTATAATTCTATTTTGAAAGGTGCTATATAAAATTATCATCATTAAATCATAAACTTGACCAGATTCCATGTATAACTTTATACTTTTTGATCTTTCTTGCATAAATAATTACTTTTAAGGTACACATAATACCCAGTGTACAAAAGCAAACAAAAGACTCCTTCATGGATAATTCTTATTATAAACATTAAAAGTCAGAGCACACACCTTCTGACTTTTTCAGTTCAGTTAAAGATAATATTACTGTTATGTGGAGGAAATGGAATTTGTTTTTTTCAGCGAGTGGCTGGATTAACACCGACCTCCTAACATTCATTCACAATTCATTTAACCAAAATAGTGGAAATATTGAGATGACGTCTTATCATCTGTTTTTACTGTTGAGTGTCTGATCTTATTGGTGCAGTTTACCAAGCATGTGTGATGAAAGCAGATATAACTCATGATATAGATCCTCAGTGGAAGTGCTTAAGATCTTAATAATAAAAGTTGAAAAGGTGAATTTGGATTCTTACTTTTGCACGTTTTCCCATCAGGTCTGAGTGTGAAACCCTCTCTGCATTTACACACACAGGAGTCTTCAGTGTTCATAAACTCCTGCTTACAGCCATGTGTGTTATCAGCACAGTGGTCAATCTCTGTAACAATGAGTGAAAAAATTTCTATTTTTACATTATGAATCAGTAAGAATCTAACCCCAGTTTTATTGTATGTGTGGTTTTATTGTTCTTGTTTCAAAAACTATATGATCTTGACATTTTATACAATAACAATTGGATGTTGGTGCTCATCAAATGGACTGGCACTGAACATTCTTCCAAGCTACACATCACTTATTTAGATTTAACCATGAATAATTAATCTTGTTGTATTAATGTTGCTAGATAAACTGTAGAAATCATTTATTAAAAAAACATCTATGATAGACATGAACTTGAACAGTGACGACTCGTTAAATAACACATTATTCTTTAAGTTGTTGAGAGAATGAAGTCAACAAACCGCAAAGAAACTTACTCTTGCATGTTTTTCCATCAGGTCTGAGTGTGAAACCCTCTCTGCATTTACACACACAGGAGTCCTCAGTGTTCATAAACTCCTGCTCGCAGCCATGTGTGTTATCAGCACAGTGATCAATCTCTGTGGGGGAAGAGTCAGATTACGGATGAAGGCCTTTTCATTGCCAGAACCATTTGACAGGTCACAGAAAAGCACAGGTGAATATAATCAGTTTAATGATGACTGAGTTCCATGTTTCAGAGATCATTAATGATATCAGTAACACCTGGGCTTTTCCTGCTCAAACATGTCACACTGTCTGCTGTGGAAATGACCTATTATTGAGAATCTTTTCGGTTCTCCAGTTTCCTCCCACAGTCCAAAAACATGCAGATTTGGGGCCAGTTGTTACTGAGAACAGTTATTATGGATGATGAAACGTGCTGATGGTGTTGACCACCTGCCCAGAATGTTCACTTCTTCATCAAAACTATGTATAAATATAACAGCCGTATGGTGTCTGATAACATTTTTGACATCCGCTAAATGTTGAAGTTCTATTGGTAGATCTAAATAATAAAAACATTTAAAAGGTTAAATTTGGATTCTTACTTTTGCATGTTTTTCCATCAGGTCTGAGTGTGAAACCCTCTCTGCATTTACACACACAGGAGTCTTCAGTGTTCATAAACTCCTGCTCACAGCCATGTGTGCCATCAGCACAATGATCTATCTCTGCAGTGACAGAGCAGAGAGACGGTTGTTCTGTTAACATCTGATCAAATGACTCATTAATTATCAGATTTCCTTACAAACTCTACTCTCTACTTCAGAGAGAAGAAGTAGTAGGACACATACAATAAATATGAATGTGTCACGTTAGAGGCGTTATGGAATGATAACACGTTATTCTTTTATAACTTACTCTTGCATGTTTTCCCATCAGGTCTGAGTGTGAAACCCTCTCTGCATTTACACACGCAGGAGTCCTCAGTGTTCATAAACTCCTGCTCACAGCCATGTGTGCCATCAGCACAGTGATCGATCTCTGTGTGACAATGAGTGAAAAACAGTGATTAATTCATTTATTTATTAACGTATTTTTACATTATGAATCAGTAACCCAAGTTTTATTGTATGTGTGCGGTTTAATTGCTCTTGTTTAGAAAACTATGTGCACTAATCTTGACATAGTGATTGTTTGAACTTTTGGAGAAAATTCTTCCAAGAGACACATCACTTATTTTGATTTTCCTTAATTAATCTTAATTAATCTTGTTGCATCTATGATAAACATGAACTTGGACAGTGACACACATTATTCTTTAAGGTGTTGTTTGCCTCTGAGAGTATAAAGTCAACAAACAGCAGAGAAACTTACTCTTGCATGTTTTTGCATCAGGTCTGAGTGTGAAACCCTCTCTGCATTTACACACGCAGGAGTCTTCAGCGTTCATAAACTCCTGCTCACAGCCATGTGTGCCATCAGCACAGTGATCGATCTCTGCAGTGATTGAAAAATAGAAAAGAGCAGAGAGATGGTTGTTCTGTTTACGTCTGATCAAAAGACTCATTTGTTATCAGATTTCCTTAAAACTCTCCTAGTTGATTTACACAATTTCTGTACTTCAGAGAGAAGTAGTAGGACATGTACAGTAAATATAGGCGTTATAAATCGATGGCACGTTATTTTTTTAAAACTTACTCTTGCACGTTTTTCCATCAGGTCTGAGTGTGAAACCCTCTCTGCATTTACACGCACAGGAGTCTTCAGTGTTCATGAACTCCTGCTCACAGCCATGTGTGCCATCAGCACAGTGATCGATCTCTGCAGTGACAATGAGTGAAAAACACATTTTATACTTGTATTTTACTTCTCAAATGACTTAAAATTATTATTTTTACTGTAAAGCAGCTTGTAATCCTGTTTTGAAAGGTGCTATATGAAATTATTATCATTAAATCAATGTTTCCTAACTCATCAATTAATCAGATTTTCCCTGTGAACTCTTGCTTAATATTCTAGCAACATAAATGTTTCACTTTCGCTCTACTTCACAGACTAATTGTACAAATAATTAATGCAAAAATGAAGGCCATCATAAATAAATGAGTGACACAGTTTCCTGTGTGAGGACACTTACTCTTGCACGTTTTTCCATCAGGTCTGAGTGTGAAACCCTCTCTGCATTTACACACACAGGAGTCTTCAGTGTTCATAAACTCCTGTTCACAGCCATGTGTGCCATCAGCACAGTGATCAGTCTCTGTGTGATAGAATATAAAACAGAAAAGAGCACAGGTGTTCTGAGTTAACATCATACGGTTCATTATCAGACTCCATGTGGTGTTAGAATCCCTCCTTTTTCACGAGTTTTTATTCCAAGTACATGTGAGATTCTAGTGCATTTTCAATCACTTTCACCTGATTCTTGCTATTAAAAAAAAAGCAATTTCAACTGCAGGTGTTGTCGTCCAGACTGAAGAAGCAGCTCTTCATACACTTGCAGTCACAATTCCCCAGCTCACACTGGTCTATTTCTAGAATATGAAGAAGTTTTCCCTCTCTTTCTTGCATGAATAATGACTTTTAAATGAGCACACACTGCATATATACGTATATATACATATATGTATACATATACATATATGTATATATATATATATATATATATATATATATATATATATATATATATATATATATATATATATATATATATATATATATATAAAACAACAAAAGACTCCTTCATGGATAATTCTTATCATCTACATCGACATTCACTCTCCAGACAGAACAAATCGTCAGTCAGTACTGTTGTTGTTTGATTTACTGATACAAGGACACTTGACTCTGGACACACGTGTGTCACCACGTTCCAGAAGCTGCTCTGATGATCGCTAAAGCACATGCTTCCTTCAGGAAAACTCCCCCACTTTGTTTCTGTTAACATCCACTACGAGAGAAAAGGGGATATTTTTCAGCGGTGGGTGGAGAGACGTCACAGGCAGCAGGAATGCTGCCTCTTTTTTTGAATTTGAGGCACCTCAAATTGTAATTTATAGGCGGTGTTTGTGCTACTCAATTCTAAGAAATAATGACTCTAACATGGACTCAAACATTAATTAAATATAAAAAAACACTTTAAGTAATTTAAGTCACATGATTAATGGATCATTCTGTAGTTTAATTTTGCTTTAAAACTTTGCCTCATTGTTTATACCACTGAAAAAAAGATAACTCTGACTGATATTTTTATCATTACCATTCAGTTCATTCACCCATCCTATTTCTAATGCAACTGTCGATTATTTTCATAATCGATTAATCTGTCGATTATTTTCTCGATTAATAATTTGATCCATAAAATATCAGAAAACCTTAAAAAATTATGATTGGTGTTCGTCAAACCTGGAAATTATGATTTTCTCCAATGTCTTGTTTTGTCCACAAACCAAAATGATTAACTTTTAATGAATTCTTTGTTATCCAGAGCAAAGAAACGAAGAAAATGCTCACATTTAAGAAGCTTCGACAATCAGAAATCTTTTTTTAATCATGAAAGAAGCTTCAAATCAATTCACCGATTAATTGATTATCAAAATAATTTACTCGATTAGTTTAGTAATCAATTAATAATCGATTAATTGTTTCAGCTCTAGTTATTTCTAAGTAATATTGCTGTTATAGCTTGGTGATGATAATAGCCATACCATGGTTCCTGATTATTACTCATAAACTACTATATACTAGATACTTTTACTTTTAAAGTATCCTTTTCAGGTACTTTATAGACTGAATATTCGTTATCTAAAAATCTTAATTTGCTTTTTCACTTCAACTCTAAATAAAAAGGAAGAATATCAGTCACACACATTAAAAACAGTTTCTTCACCTTTACATGTCTTTCCATCAGGGTTGAGGATGAAACCTTTCCTGCACTGGCACCTGTACGACGCAGGGCTACTCACGCAGATATGTTGGCACTGATGGTCCACAACCTCACACATCTCTGAACCTAATGCATGCAGGGATATACACAACATACAGACTCAGACTCATGTATGAGAACATGCATACAAGAGAGGACGTGTACTGTATTCATCACCTCCACACAGTTTGGACTGGAACACAGATGTGAGGGTTTCTATCTGGCTGAAGTTGGCCACCAGGTGCACATGTTCAGAGTGAGGTTCACTCCCAATGGCTCTCAGGGTGTTCATGTCCACCCGGCCCACACCGATGGCAAAGATCTGGATACCAGCCTGCCTCGCCTGAGCCGCAATCTCCTCCACCGTGTCCTGAGGCCTCCCGTCGGTCACAATCATGGCGATTCGTGGGATGTGTAGGTCCGCTGGTCGTGCGCCTTCCTCCTCTGTGAAGGCAGTTTCCATTGTGTACTGGATGGCCAGACCGGTCATGGTCCCTGTGGCAAGGTGCTTCATGTTCCTCACCGCCTGCTCCACTTCAGCCTTAGTGGTGTAGGTCTTGAGGGAGAACTCGGGCTGGACCACGCTGCCATACTGGAGCAGACCCACCCTGGTGGCTTCAGGGCCAATTTTGAGGAACTGAACCAGGTTGACAATGAAGGTCTTGACCTTCTCATAGTCATGGGGACGGATGCTTCTGGAGCTGTCGATGACGAAGAAAAAATCCAGTGGGACGGCTTTGCAAGGGTTCTCTGTGACAGAAGACATAACAAAGGGTTGACATTTACTTCATCATCCAAACCAGCTACGAAGACATCTTTGACTTCAGCAGAAAAGACAAAACTACAGCTGAAAAAAGAAACTTACCCACTAGTTTGGGTTGGACAGCAGTGACATTTTGCCTTCTGGCTGTCATGGGTCTGGGACGACGTCTATAAAACTGAACGGCATCACAGCACATCAGGCAGACGAGGCTGAAGGCCAAGAACCTCATTCTGACAAGAGTTGACAACTGCAGCCTGGAGAAAGAAAGAGAGAGAGCTGAAAGCACAAAAACAAGAGCTGAGAGAAACACTGAGTAGATTTCTGCATGCAAAACAAAATAATAGAAGGAGGGAAAGTCAAGAGTCATAACCACTGATTTACGGCATTCATTCCAAACTGGATGAACGTGAAATGTCATGAAATAATGCAGAGAGAAAGTCCATGTCCAGGCACATGTGATGAAAAGCTGAAAAATGGACACAAGACAGCAAAGGTAGTGCCACAGCCCTTGCAAAAGTGTGCGAGGACAGAGAAAAAGGAGGCAGGGATACAGTATTATAGATGTCACCTGCTGTAAATCACCAAATTAGGAGAATCAGATGAAAAGGGCTGAGGACATAGAACAATCAAAGTTTAAATAACCTAAATTCTTAGTCATGAATTCAGGTGTCATCAAGACAGTCGTTGCAATGTGAACCTGTACATTTGATGTGATGGAGAAAGAGGAACATGAGGACACGACCCAGAATCATTGTACTACTCAAATGTTAAATCCAGCTTCACTTTTTCCCACGCACACTGGAAACCAAAGAGACGAGCACAGACTGACTCATAAATACTGAAATCTTTCCTGTAAAATAACAGCCACTGTCTCAGTGTTGGCAGGGAGTTTGTCTTTTCATGTACAATATGTTAAACTCCTTCACTCAAAGAGAGATATATCGGATTCATCGCTGAAATAAAAGATGCCAGTTATTTTCATTATGTATGAATTGTTGAATATGTTATTTTTCATGTGTATTATAGTTTCATGAATGAAGATGTGATTTTTTTTTTGTTTTGCTTTAGCCTCCAAATTACAGACGTTTGTAATAATTACTCATAATACATAATATACATGTACATAATAGCGTGTATAATAATGTCATTATAATGTTTCCGGTTGTCTAACTTAACCTTCACTGACATTTAATTAATTTACTACATTTTATTATGAGACAAATATCTTGCATATAGGTGACAAGTATAAGTATCTGTGTCAAGAGGTGCTACATATAGGTCAATGCCCATAAAAGATATAAATAGTGAACTCTTGGATGTTTGACCTGTCCAGCTTCAAGTTTCACACTAACTTGGCACAGGACTTGATAAATACCATTTCAGAAAGGATATTATGTAAAAACATGTTTACGAAATGGTTCGTAAACATGTGTGAGTGACGCAGGAGGGACACGTCTCCCTCTCGTCTGATGTCATATGAAGTAGACGGAGTCCTTCGGCATGTGTTTTTCAGGCTGTTTGGCTGCACAGGTGGTGTATCGTGATTTACAAACACCACAGTCCCCTGGAGAGCCACTCATGTTCAGGCTGCAGGACCAGCTGCTGTTGGAAACATGTCAGACGACTAGAATCCCCTATTTTGACATTGTGGACATCTCTCTCTCAGCTCTGATCAGGGTGAGGACATTGGTTCACAGTTCAGCGTGTTGGCAGCTCTGGCAGATGAACAGATTTGTAAATATGGGAGCTGCTGACCTAAGACTCAGGGGACACATATCCATGTTGCACCGCACATAGTGTTTGACCTGTGACCTCACATCTGTCTGTCTGCCTTCAGGTCAGTCAATGCTGCAAGATCACAGTTGTCTATTATGAAGAATGATTATTATTAACAAGGGACACCTCTGTCAGTTATGTGGACTCAACCATGTCGGAGTAAACATTCTCATTTCCTAAAAGCCAAGGCGAAGTGTTTACTGTCAAGCACAAAAACAGCATGTACCCAACTGTGTTTTATGGGACCCCGTCTCTGTTTTGGACATCATCTCTAACGACTATTCATTATGCATGTCATGTGAACTAAGTTGTTACTTAACTTAGAACAGGTGACAGTTGTTGTTTCCTCTTTTTGAACATGTTTTCTTGAAAAACTAAAGAATGAAGTTCTCCGTCAAGAAGTTGCAAATCTCTGCAGTTCTCCGCCAAACTAAACAGACTCATGGTATTAGAAATAAAACTTCTTACCTACTTTTAAAAATAAAAATTTCTCCAACTCCTGTTTCAAAATCTCCCAAAAAATACCAACAATGAGTCAAAAGAATAATCCCCAGTAGAAGAACTGTAAACCAACTGTAAACACGCAGAAATATGTGTGATAGCTCTGCTCTTTACTCCATCCACTCTCTGCTTCTCTCTTCACTCCCACTCTGACTTCAACCACAGGGACGCCTCTTGTTCAGCAAGTGGGGAAAAAAAAGACACATTCTACAGACATTTTGCCAGCAGGTAGTTGAATTAGAACTGCTTAATTGTATATAAACCTGTTCATATGAACACAAAAGAAGCTCCACACTTCGTACTTAAATTAATAAAAAGGCATTCATTTAAGTTTTTTTTGTTTTGTTTGTTTTGTACATTTAATGAATGAATAATTACAATAATACAATTGTTGTTTAGTCTTAAATTACTTTTAAAAGCTCAGAATCTGGCAGGATTAGTTCAATAATTGAGGATTTTATTTTATCATAGATTTGGTTGGTTTGACCCAAATAGGTTAGAGATGTGAATCAAAATTTTTTTGTAGAAAACAACCTTTGCGTCAGCTCACTAAAACAATAAAACCAAACCACAAAGATATTGATGTTAGCTTAATATAGCCAGGTAGTTCTTTATTGTTGATGTAATAATGTTAATGTTAGCTGGCTGTATTTAGAACTTTAGCTTTAGCTACTAACACAAACTGGAATATATGATAAAAAAAAAAACAACTGGCTAGCTATAGCCTTTGCTTTAGCGATAGCACCTCAACAATAATGACGGATGTAATTATTTTGTGTCCAAACCTTTGACAGGAAGTTAGCTGTAGTTTAGTCCAAATTAGAGTTCATACCAAGCATCGTCTCATGGTATGCTGTTTTATTTTTATTTTTTTACTTTCTTTCAAAACATTTAAGTGTCACCCTCAAACTATTCCATTAAAATAAAACACATACATCAGTCAGTATCATTAGATTTTAATAGACAAATAAATGCAACATTCATATTTTTCAGCAGTCTTCAAGTTTGACTTTTGTCCTCACAGGACATTGTGTTTCCGGAAGCCTTATGCTAGTATATCTGCATCTGGTGGAACAGACTCCTGTTTAGACAGAAAATAGACTCCTCCCACTGGCTTTAATTTAAAAAACACAACCAGGGTCCATATTTACTGAGCCTCTTAATGTAAAGAGGCCTGATCCAGAGTCTTCGCAACAGGTTCCCCTGAGCAAATCATTCAATCACTTCAATGAGCAAACTGATTCCAGATCAGTGCTACTTCAGCGCAGTCATTATAGATAAATAGCAGCTCTTGACATTTCCGTAGAAACAAACATTGACATTTAAAATTCAGGAGGGTTGACCAGCATATCCCAACACTTGTGACGTGTATACCAGAAGACAATTATGTCTGCAGCCGAGTATAACAGTAAAATAAGATTTTAAGTTGAATAAATACTAGTTTGCTGAAAGCTTGTGTCAGATTACAGGTAGACGCAGTTCAAAGTGTTACTTTATGTATACACTGTAAAACGCACATCATCGCAGAGAAAGTCTTGAATGAAGGCAATTCAACCCCAATCACAAGCAGGGGCAAAGCAAACAGGAAACAAGTCACAACTCTTCACTCATTACTATCAGCATATTTGCATGTGTTTACGTTACAGTAAATACCGTATGAATATCAAATGTAAACACTCACAAAACACTATCACAGAAACACACAGAACAAATACACAAAATCTGTCATCTATCGTCTCTGCTTTTTATCCGTTATTTCACTCCGATGCAGCAGAACGTACATTATTTATTTAG
Organism: Solea senegalensis; assembly: GCF_019176455.1. Classification (NCBI taxonomy): domain Eukaryota; kingdom Metazoa; phylum Chordata; class Actinopteri; order Pleuronectiformes; family Soleidae; genus Solea; species Solea senegalensis. The sequence goes on from NC_058029.1 coordinate 9,040,985, forward strand.
TAATACCAACAGAGTTGATGATTTCAACAATAAATAACAGGAGTGATGAGTTTGCACAATGCATAATGCATGTGACATCGTTTTATACATGATTTAATGTGTGAGCAGCTCCACTATACCATGGAGAGGCAGTGTGGTGCTTTTAATTTAGCTAGACTTTGATAAACAAGGTGCAGTGGTGAGTGGCAGCATCCCAGAAATGTCCTCATGCTGTAGCAGTGATGTAAGGTGGAGGAGCCTGCTTGGTATGGATGCTGACACTGTCGTCGCAGGGAGGAAGCAGCACCTGGAGAGGAAGAAGAGACTTTTGTTAAAACACATTACAGTGGGGCAGATAATCAACAGTATAGCAAAACTAGACAAGGTACATGCAGGAAAAACTTCAAACTAAAACAGAAAACGAGGAACTAAGAACCAGACTCGCACAATTAAAGAAAACAGACTAATAAGTCAAACAAAAAGCGTCAGGAGTCATGACAATATGTGACTTGTCTGTACAATATATCCAGTAAATTGCCTCATGTGGAATTAATTAACCAACCTTTGACCAAAAACAATGTATAACGTATATACCGCCTGTCCAAAAGCCACAAATGTATGAGTTGTGATCTGTGGTGAGCTCTAATTGAATACGTCTGGCTCTGGCTGAAAACACACACCCACAGGAGGTGAAGCAAATGTAATGTAAGAGTCCTGATGTAAGAGAGGGGCCTTCTGGTTCTCTCTGTACAGCTCAGGTGTTTTACACATTAGCAGCATGGGTGTGTGTGTGAGCACATTTCTGTTTCGTAGAACCCAAAAACATCACATAAAGTCATGCAGCGTAAAGTGTCGTGGCTTGTTTCAAACTGTGTGGAATGTTGCACTCAGGAGTGTCGAGCTGCTGACTGAGGAGCGCAGGTATTCACAAAATACCTGTGAAACACAACACGCTGCATGGTCAAGAATCCTTCGATAGTCATAACATATTACAAGTGTTTATGCAGCCTTGCTTTTCATCTCCTTTCTGTCAAAGTAGTTTTAATGATCCATGTGTGGGCAGCAGGGCAGTGGCAGTGCGCCGGCCAGACATGGACAAGAGGACACTAACAGGAGACTCTAGTACAGTGAGAAAAGACCTCACTGTACCACCATAGTGTTTTATCCATCGTCATAATGGCTTTGCCAGGAAGGAGTCTCAACACTCCCTCTGTGTGTCTTCATTCATCTATTCTGCAGCATTCTTTATAAAACTACCTGCTACTACTGTTACATTTCCTTTCCTCTCTCTTCCACACAATGAATTTACAGCTGCCACAAACCTATGCAGACGATCAACACGTGACACAAAGTCTGGATGGAATTAAAGAAGTCCTTTCCCCACTGGAGGTCTGCTTTTACAAATGAAATAACCACTGAGTAAGTCAAGATCAGAAACGGTTTTACGGTTTAACTCTGAAATAACTAACTGTAACTCACACTACACATGGCCCGAATGAGTGTGAATGTTTTGAGGGCTGTGGTGAGAGCTCTCCCGTCATTATTTTACTTTTCACAAACATCTCACTAACAGGAAAACTGGAAAATGTGATGAATATTCTCACAGGTGGTCCAATGAGACAAAAGAAATACTGATTTTCCTCACAGGGTTTGTTTGAGAACAGACTCAGACTCATTGTCACTTGATTAAGTTAGAAGTTATCGAGATATACTCTACTTTTTCCTGTCAACAAATCCCATGTGAACCCCCCAAAACCAGCTACATAACAAATACCTACCTACATAAATATACAAAAAAAGTAAATCACATTATTACTTGATTAAGAAGTCAAATTATAGTTATTTACTCACATTACTGAACAGAAAATATTTGCCAAGTAATTAATAAAAAGAAATAACAACTTAGTGAAAGATTTCCAAAATAATTTGTTTTCATGACAGGTGGTCTAATATTAATTAGACCACCTAAGCACTGTATATATTTAGTCAACATACAAGCCAATTGCAATATATCAACAAGGCTGAAATAGTCAATTAAATAAGAGGATCAATATATCAAATTGTCCCTTACATACATGATTTACATGTCTCATTCTGACTCACATAATCAATCCAACTGTAAATACACAGCAATGTACCAAATGTGTATTATTCCACTGCTGAAAATAGTCTCCCCAAAAATGTTGGTACACATTACACAGCTGCTTTCAGGAAATCCCTAAGCCTTGAAATGTGACTAATGTGTTATGATAATCATTTGTTATCATCAGCTTCAGTCTTTAAAACCTGATTTTAAAAGTAATTTAAGAAATGCATGTCGTATGATGAAATAATGATGGTCATGTATTGCCATTGCAAAACACTACACTTGTACAGTGCAACACAATTTGGTTCTGGTTCCTAAACATCCTCAACAAGTGTAAAATATAATAGTAAATGGAAATAAATGTACAGTACACTGTAAAAATTAAAATCCAATACAAATGAATAAATGATGTAATGATGCAGTCACAGGTGACTTACCGTGGTGTCGTTAGTCGTCACATAGAGCAGGATTTCAGAGGCTCCGCGGCCGTTCACATATCTGTAGCAGTTCCACACACATGCTATGAGGTAAGCCTGACACGACACAAATAAATACAAAAATTAACGATACAAAAATAAAATTGTACCAAAGTGTTGTACCACAGTACAATTAGGTCATGTTGTACCCTCTGAGTTTTCAACTCCTGACTCAACACTTGGATCATGCAAGTGTTGAGTCAGGAGTTTAAAACTGTTTGCTGTTTTTATATTTCAGAGGTTGTCTCATGCTCACCTGCACACATGTTACAAAAAGCCTAAAACACACAGTAAGAAATAAGAAGGCCTTTCCATTTAAATTTAATTAAATGACCACCATTTAATTAAATTTAAAGTTGTGGATATTACGCAACCTATATCAAGATATTTTATTTTTATATTGTTTATATGTTCTACAGTATTCTATTGTTTTTTGGTAGTATGTTTCTATATATCATCTCTGATGTACAGCACTTTGTTTCAGCTGTTGTTTTTGAAGTGCTTTATAAATAAAGTTGGATTAGATATGTGACCAGCATGTTATTCACAGAAAGTCTCACAAAAAGACCGCAAAAATCAAACTGTAATTCGTTGTTGTTGTTCAGACTGTGTGTAGGGTCTATGTGTGTGGTTTATACTCCATATCATTTGGAGGAGCACAGTTCCTGTTTTTCTCTGTCATCCAGCAATCATGTTGCCTCAGCGAGTAGCCTGCTACTGGATGTGTCCGGCCAAACACAACACACGTGTTACATCCATCCATCCGCGAACAAGAGCCAAAGCCAGACTGAGCTCTCTCGCTTCCGTTTATTATGGTACTTCTGCACTGATACTGACTTTTACACACGATATGTTTCAGGCGACGTGTCCTGTTAGACTGCATCTGTGGTGAGATATATTGCTCTTACCAAAACGTCAATTAAATCATCCAATAAATGTACTGTATACAGGGTTCCCACACTGGTTGACGATGTGAGGGCAACTTGAAAGGCATCCACTTTTACTGATTTGCAGCACACTCTGCATCTGGCCAAGTGATTGTCATTGGGATCTTGGTCATGTCAGTCTATGTCTTTTTCTTTGGTAAGACAGAGATCATGGAATTTTAATTTCCTAGGCATCAAGTCAACATTACTCATTTATTATTCTGCATGGAATCTCACGTCAACAACGGAGAGAGACAGTGTCCACAACACTGCTAGTTAATTACAACTGGATGTAGGCCTAGTCAACGTACATCAAGCAATATAGGGCATGAAATAGTAGGTGGTGTCATAACAAACAAGGGCACATTGACAGTGAGACATGTAAGTAAACTTAACTTCTTTCTTGCACAAAATTCAAGCACTTTCAATGACCTAAGTCTATTTAGATTGTCAATTTTCAAAAAAAAAAAAATTTCAAATTAACACACTTTCAAGGATTTCAAGGTACACTGAGGTTAAAAAAACAACCTTACCTTGAAGCCGAGAATGCAGCCAATGAAGAGCAGCACCACGAGAACCAAGCACACATTACTGAGAGCTGCAATCTCCTCTTTGTAGGGGAAGTTATCGGGCTGCACATGAATCAGAAAAACAACGTTCAGTAAACATCAGAGAGACATCAATACATACATACTGACATGTGAAACAATAAATAAAAATCAAACGTGTGCAAAAATCACTGTGAACCTCAAAGAAGCTGGTAAATGTCAATGACTTCACTAACTGAAGCCCTAAATGACTTTGTCAGTAGAAACCAGTGTGTGTGTGTGTGTGCGCATGTGCGCATCTAGTTAATGTTGTTCGAAGATTTGTGACACTTATGTCACTGATACAAGTTTTCGTCGCCTTTCTCTTTCCCTCTCTCTCTCTCTGCACTGTGAGAAAGATTGAGAGGATCTGGACCTTTCCAACAATCCTGGGTGTCTTCTGATTTTTTCAGGCTGGTTCGAACAGATTATCTGGCCCAATAATCCTGTAGTGTGAGGGGTTAACAGATGCGATTTTAACATCTGAACAGTGATTTTCTGACGACGATCGTCCGCCTCCATGTCTGTTTCTATTCTGAAGTCACATTAAATCACACAAGTTTCGGGGAAGTCCCAGGGAGAGCTCCCTGAAATTGTTTGAACGCCAAGTGTGTGGTCCTGTGCTTTTACTGGATCCTCTAGTCCAGTGTTTCTCAATCCTGGTCCTGGGGACCCACAGCCCTGTATGTTTTAGATGTTTCCCTACTCCAACACACCTGATTCAAATGTTCAGCTCATCAAGCCTGATAACGACCCATTTATTTGAATCAGGTGTGCAGCGGGTCCCCATGACCAGGATTGTGTTGGGTCTAGTCTGTGCTTTCTCAGGATTAAAACATTGAAAATCAGTAACAGATTTTGTTGTGTTTGTGGTCACGTTTTATAAAATCAAGTCAGATTTGGAAATCCTCTAGTGGGCCAGGTTTTAGCCTCAGAAAAGGGGATTTAGTTTCACCTTTAAGAGAAAAACACTTCAGGTTTCTCACCAGTTGCTGCAGGTAGTCCTGTACCGTGTTGGGGTAAACCACAATGCTGACAGCGACCAGGGTGTTGAGAGCAAAGTCAAATATTTGGTAGCAGAAAAATGGGATGATCCAAGCGGCTCGAAGCTGAAAGAGACACATGAGTCAGGAGGAGGAGGATATGTTTATCTGTGAGCAGAGACTCAAGCTGCACTGTTTAACCAACACTGTGGACATAAATCAGCCCTCAAACTGGGTCACACGAGAAGATTATAGTGACCTTAAAATGATGACACAGGAGAATTTTCTTTTAATGTTCACAAAGACTCTAAAATAGATGTTGTGTAGGTGTGTGTGGCAGGGGACTAGTGACATTAATAAAACACTTTAGGTAAGAGAAATAAACATTTTCTTCTCCTTTGTTCTAAATTGTAAAATTGTGCAGGACGCTTAGTTAAGGTCTTCAGCACTGTTTACTTCATTTTTATTTTCAGTGTCATGCCTTGTGGCCACATCCCACATTATAAGAAAAGAGCACCATTCTTATACAAAAAAAGTAAACATCCTATAGTAATACCTACATGAGCAGAACAAATCAAAGAACAAAGAGTGTTTTTCTCTCTCAAGATAACAAGCTAATCATGTTTCATATGTTAACAGCCAACAGTTTGTGCATCATTTCCATGTATTTACCTTGTATGCACCATATGTTGCCATCCCACATATAAGAATCATCAGCAGAGAGATCGCAGAGGCGATGCACATATCTGTGACAGCAGGAAAAGTCAAATTAGAGATTCATTTTTGTCCATTTATTTTACTCTGTGTTTGCTTGTTTGTATTTGTTTTCATGGCCGAGTCACATCCAAGTCCACATTGAGTTCCAGAAGGTGTTTACGATATCATGTCCTGCTGATCTGGAGAAAACTGTGTGTCAGAAGGAATAAATAAATGACATGCTGCATCTGCCAACCAAACAAGGAAATAATGTCATTGTCATACACTTCATGTTAGCCTGACCTCATAATTACATAACGACAGCACCAGGCAAAATAATAAATTCATCAGTGGTTCCCAGACTTTTCGATTTTTCAGCAAAATTAACTGCATATCTCAAGGCATATGGCTTAACGCGTATTGCACCTTTAATGCCAGCCATCAATCGAAAGTGGTTCACACAAGAAATATAAAAGAAAAAAAATGTCACTAACAGGAGAAAAAGGTCAATAAAATTAAATGAACACAAGGAATAAAATTGAAAACCAATGTTTAAAATGTTTAAAAGACTGAAGGCTATAACATTAAAAGCCAGATTGAAAACCTGTCAACCAGTTGACATGGAAACTAAGCATTTCTCAAGTGTGGCAGTAACAATTAGGTGGTTTATTGAATGAAATGATGGATTTTCATTACTTGCACTTACATCATTGCACAGATAATCTCTTAATGAAAACAAACCTTCACATTTAAAAGCTTTAGAATTATTATGAAAACTGAAAAAAAACGATTATCACAATATTTAAGTCACAATATTTTAGTTGTGATACAATATTATCATGATATTTACGTCACAATACGATATTATCATGATATTTAAGTCATGATACAATATAATCATGATATTAACGTCATAATACGATATTATCACAATATTTTAGTCACAATATTTTAGTTGTGATACAATATTATCATGATATTTAAGTCACAATACGATATTATCGTGATATTTAAGTCATGATACAATATAATCATGATATTAACGTCATAATACGATATTATCACAATATTTTAGTCACAATATTTAAGTTGTGATACAATATTATCATAATATTTAAGTCACAATATAATATTATCACAATAATTAAGTCACAATACGATATTATCACAATATTTAAGCCATGATAATTATCATGATATTGCAATATTCAAAAAATCATATATTGCAACACAACAGTTCCAGTGAGAGTGGCCACTTGGCACCATCTAGTGGACTGAAACATAAAAAAAAAAATTATGCTAGTCCACAAAGAGTTTCATGTTTATTTGTAACATCGGTTAAACAAAAAATAATAATAAAAAATAAATACAAAATATTGCAATACACATCAACTGCCAACTGAATTATTTCAATATGTCTTTAATATATCTGTACTAATGTTTGATGTAGTAAAAAGTGACCAAAAAATCATGCAGACTAACACACTGCACTTTTTGTTTTTTAAGTGCTGACTGTAGTCAAGACAAATGTGCGTGAAAATAAATTATACCATTAGTCATTGTCATTTTTTAAAACATTTAGACTCAACATTATAGACATGGAGAGCAGCATGGCTACAATCAGAACACTTGTTGACAGTGTCTCTGTTTTTCTATTTTCTGTTTTTCTGCTTCTGCGCCATGGGCTTTACTTACTTGCATCATCCATGACGTCCAGGTCATTAGCCAACTCAGCGCTGGTCAGGTGATACTGCTCAGGATCACTGAGAGCCGTCAGCAGGATGAGCAATACCACTGCATTGATGAGCTTAAGGACAGAGGACTTATGGTCAGATAAAGGCAGCAATATGGACACAGACCCACAGAAAGTCATCATTAAAAGACTATAAATACTCGTCGTGAATCCTTACTAAAAAATCATCACTTACATCTTATCCCTTTGGTTCAGCTGTACTAAAAAACGACACACGTACAAAAAAGCGGGAAGTCCAGGCTCATGAACATGCCTTTGTTTGGTCTGGTTTTGTGTGGCTCATTATGCAGATGACTCACTCACTCACCCCCACTGATCAGGTAAGTGCAATGGAAAATTCTCAGAAGCCAATTTGCAGCTTGACACCAAAGCCTGGTAACTGAAGAGGCCCACTGCTAATTTATTCATAGGGAGCAAACAGAGAGGATATTTCCACATGGGAAGTTAAAGGGATAGTTCACTTTAGTTTTTTATTTGACGAAGAAGGTGGACATGAGGTGTATGAGGTTCCTATGTTACAAACAGTAAACGCTGCCTGTGAAAATGATTTATGCATTGGTTTGATGTGAAGGGCAACAGCAGATAAAATGTGTCATAAAAGATGAAAACATTCTAATAGTACACTATGCTATGTGAATATTTTCAAAGGATTAACCTTCAATCAAACATAGCTTTTCTAAGGCAACATAATTCAACATGCAGAAGCTCTGTTACCTGAGGCAAATGGTAAACCACTGAAAATATTCCTAATATAATAATGTACAGTAAGAATATTATTAATTTATTGATTGATTGATTGATTGGCAGGTTGTACTCAATTCCCTTGGATAAAAGTGTCTGGTAAATGACATGTAATGTAATGATTATATTTCTACTTGCATCAGTACAAAGCAGGAAACGGTGTTTCACTTCTCCTGTCTCCCTCTCCACCTTACTGCATGTAACACGCTACTACTACCTGGTGTGTGTGTTTCCATCAGCCTTGATTTCAATTTATCTTTTAAAACTAAACCACTGCAGTTTTCACAGCACAGGAAGGTGGAAAACGAAGGTGCAGAGATATAAGTTCAGTTGCATGTGCACTAAAAACTGATTCAGTGAATAAAGGATGATGTTTTGAAATCACACACTTTCCCTGCAGTGGAAAAATGGTGCAAACAGCAGCAAATATTTACAACAGTAAGAAATGAAAGCAGCAAGACAACCATGTATCAACACATTCAAAAAAAAGTCACATTATGAATTATTTCTTTAAGTAAAATAACCTATTTATAAAAACTTACCTCAGTAACTTTAACACATCAAACAACACATGATGGTCTTAAATAAATAACGACATATAATATTATAATAACGATATGAAGAGCAGCGGATGTTTATGTTAGATGTAAAGTGTTGATAGGTGGATGAATGAATGAATGAATGAATGTGTCAGGCGGCGCTCACCATGTACCAGACGCCCAGGATGATGGTTCCTGTGCGGACATGGCAGCACAGACAGCAGCTGCTGGAGAACCAGCGCTCCCACAGAGAAAACATCATCATCGTGTCCGCTTTATCACACACTTACGCGGATACAGTGTCCACTGACAGACAGTGTCGACAGACAGGCCGACAGGCAGAGAGAGAGACAGACAGTCGTCCACCGAGAGTCAATGACGAAATAACAACCAGTCGGTCCGACTGAACGACTAACGGCTGCTGCTCGTCACTGAGGTGAACTAACAGAGCGGAAGAGCAGCCACCGTCAAAGTAGCGAAGCCTTCAAAATAAAACACAGTATTCGAACTCTAGCACGCCATAATCGTTAACGTTTGACCTGTACGAAGAGGATTAGGGCCAAATGTAAATAACTTTGTTCTCAGAAATAGTAATAGTTCTGTGATCAAAGTCAGAATTTTGACTTTTTTCTCAGAATTCTGACTTTTTAGTCAGACTTTGATGTATTGTACAAATAATGTGTGTGTACCATGATAATGATGATAGGGATGGAAAAGAAAAATCACATATAGGCCCTATATAGCGGTCATAATCCTGTTCCATAGACCTATAAAGCAAGTACTTTTTTTCTTTTTTACCTCATACTTAACCTCAACCATTTTCAAATTTCTGCACAAGCATATAACGGTTGCTTAATATTACGCTATTATTTCGAAGATACACACTTCCTGTTTCAGGTTTAATTCTGGTACAGACAGATTTCCAGAGTTTTCAAGAGGAGGCTTGGATTCACTTCTTTAATCCAGACATACCAGGTTGTTTCTTTACACTGGACCATGTCACTTCTTGAGGAAATACATTTCACTCATGTCCCATTACATTTTGAATATCAAAAACTTGTTTCTGATATCCTTGATATGAACTGGCAACCTTCCAGTCAGAAGGTTATTTCAGAGACTTTAACGAAGGCTGAGGAAAAAATCATACAAGTCCAAATATAGAAAAACTGGCCTTTATTTAGTTTTTGTACACATGGCTTTAGCTTTTCTTTTCTTACAAACAGGTATTACAAAAGATTCTGATAACTTCCAAATCAACCACAGGTGGAGAATTGTTTAGAGGATGAAGACATTGCAACAGTACATCTACAATCAGAGGTTTGCACACAGATCCAGCCATAGAGCAGTCAGACAGTAAAAACAACAGTTAATGACACACTGCAGCACAAGGTCAGATAGGGAACAATCCAGGTGGAAAGAGGAGAAGAAATATGGGGTCACACACAATTCAAAATTAAACGGGAGACATGAGTCCCTTTTCTGCACCTGGTCACAAACATTTACACCCCCATGAAGTCAAAACCGTTGACATGAAAGAAGTAATTTGATCTCCCTGCTCTCGTCACCCATCGGTCCTTACTGTACCATCATGGCTCACAAATGTCAAGAGCAAAATTAAAGTGAAAAGCAAAGGCCAGTTCATTATTATGGCCCGAGTACCGTGTGGCCCGACACGTGCCGACCATTGTCATGCTCCACAGCGTACACGCCTGTCGTTTGCCACCACAACATTGATTTTCTAAACACGGTCAGTACTTTCTACATGTCTAATTACAACAATATATTTCCTTCAATCAGTTATTGGATTCAGTAGAATTAGAAGACAGGATCAGTATCAAATTCATACTCAAAATTCATCAACACCGAATCACATTAGATCACACCGCATCGAGGTTCAGTTTTCAAATGATCGGCCAACTGACGCCCAACGAGTATAAAAATTGTTTTCATTTTTCAGTTTCCAGACGGGTTTTAAGGTAAGTTCACCGTGATGACCTTAGTTCAAAGTCCTTGTCACAAAAAGGTGTTGCATAAACAGGATGAAGTCTTTTTGCATACAGAGATCTGCAGAGTGGACTTTATCTCATGTATCTTTCCTTGCCTTCTTCTTCTTTGCTGGTTTGGGAGTTTGGTTCTCCTCGGGATTTTCTGAGGAAACAGAGAAGGAGTCGGACAAGTGTCAGTATGTGATTCCCTCTTTTCATAGGTTTTCTGAACTACTCAACTAAGCTGGTCCATAGGATTGTCATTTTGGGTTGTATGAGTGAGTGAATATCCTACTATTTTAATACAGGCCAGAGTTTCAAACTGACATACATCTCAGAAAGATAGATCTAGCACAAAGTCGGGAGCATAGAACGTTCTTATTAAATGTCAGCATAATTTTACCCGGGAGATGCTTGAGAACACATTTACTGGTCTGGATCATCTCTAAATTAAAATTTCAATTTCAAAACCAACATTGAGTTTCCTCGCAGCCCGTTGTCTAATGTTCTTACTCTGATGCGCTGGAGCAGGAAGGCTGTTCTGCTTAGCACTGGGCTCTCCATCAGTGGGCTTCTGTGGCACTTGTGTGACGGTGGGTTTCGAGGATATGTTCTCCTTCACTTGTCGATCCACTCTGGCCTGAAAGAACAAAGCAAAACACTGTTAGTATTGATTATTGCAGCAAAAATAGCAGGCTCGTAAAGGGGAAAAACAGTTTATGCGACATATGCTGGTGTATCACATGCTAAATCCACTGACCTCAGCAGCAGCTTTTTTAACAGGCTGGATGGCAGCAGCATTCCCCTGAGGAGTCGGCTGTTTCTTCACTGGGGCTGCGGGTGCTGCCTCCTTCTCTGCTTCCTCCCCCTTCACAAAACACAAACTCTGTCTAAATTCAGCTGCCTCACAATTTCAAGATAAATGTCCAAAATGTGACAAACTGAAAGATGTTTACGATGGACGTCATCACAAGGAACCAAGAGAACAGAAATATAATTTCCACCAGCAGTTACCTGACCAGTCTCCTCTGCAGCCTTCTTCTTCTTTTTCTTCTTTTTTTTTCCTTTAGCTCCATTAGCAACATTCTCTCCCTGGTCATTTTCATCCTCATCTTTGTCCTAGGAAGACACATTTGTAACTAAGTAAATAAAAGTAAAAGCTGAACAGACTCGAAAAATGTTCAAGGGCAACAAACATAACAAACAAACAAACAAACAAGTATGAGGAATGGCTCAGTGGTTAAGACCACTACCCTGTGTGCAAAAGACGTAAGATGTAATGAATAAAGATGCACAGAAAATCTCCACTGCAAATGGGATTTAAAAGATAGTTTAAATGTTCTTTCCTTCAGGTGGTACACCACAATTCAGAAGCAGGGGACTGCAATTGCTGCTACTATTCCTACATGTATGTTACAGTGATATGAATCATATCACTCACATCAAATTCATATGATTAGTACAAATCTACAATGCTCAGACCACTGTAGGTGTATTTATTCAGAAAGCAACAAAACCACCTTCACTATGCTGAGTCACAACTATAAGTCAGGGTGGCAGGCAGGGAAGAATCAGATCAACTGCTCTGAGCACTGAAGGGTCATCAACTACGGTTTTGTTTTAAAACCTAAAACTAACAGTGCATAGTTTCGCCTCCATTGCCCCCAGCCTTGTGTTTATTTATTTAGTGTGATCACCAGATTCACCTTGACAGGTTCAAGGAGTGACTGCTCCTTAGCAGAAGCAGGCTCAGGAGTGGGCTCCTCAAAGTTTCCCCAAGCTTCAGAGGGAGCGTTCCAATCAGAGCTGGGGTCATGTGAACCGCAATCTGAAATATCACAAAGACATTACAAAATGTTAGAAGTGTATATCATCATATCAAGTTAAATCAAATTTAATAGGAGTTAAAGCTCCAGTGTTTAACTGTTGCCCACGAAGCAATATGAGTAATAATCAACCAAACGCTGCCGGGGGCCTCTACATGACGGATGCCTAGGAGATCTCATATCACCCCGCACCCTACCCAGCTACAATAGACATTTACTGCGTCAAAGTGCAGAGCATCCAAGTTCTAGCTGCGGAATCCACTTTTTATGGGCACCTCTTGACATTTTCATCCTTACTCCAAACAACTTGCTTTACTAGTGTCATGCTGCCTCCTTCGCTCCTTGCCTGTGTCAGTCGTGTTGTTGCCGGATAATACGAGATTTAAAAACACAGCTGTTTGACTCATTTAGCCATGGTTAGAATGTAACCGACATTCTTTTATATATTAGGTTATGCACTGCAGCTTTAAAATTATATATATGCACATCTACATCCTTACTGAGGCCAGACCACTCATCATCCACTCTGGGCTGACTGAGCCACGGCAGTTCGCTCACCGAGTGGGGCTCTACGAGAGATAAGAGAAAGTGACACGGCCTGCCAGGCACATGTAATGCTCTGGGGAACTATACCATCTAGTGCTGAGACTTTGTTACATGATACCTTTACTGTATACTTACCGGCAGTACCAACTCCAAGTCCACCGAAAGACAGATTGATCTCTGATGTGGGAATAGCGCTGTCAATCACAGTCCACGACTCTGAAACATAGTTTCATAACAATATTTAATGAGGGCTCACATCCGACCGATATTTGAGTAAATATAAGGAATACATGCTTAATAAAAAAAAAAAAATAGCATGGTTTTAAATTTTGACTCTAATAAGCATAGGAACAACTCAACCCAAATACAGGAGATAAAACATTTACCATCGATCTCTGCTCGCCACAGGGACGCTGGCTCTCTACTGGTTTTCCAGGAGCCAGCTTTTGGAGAAACACTATGAGCAGGAAGATTGACTGCCGAGTCAGTCACACCAACAGACACTGCTGCCACCTCTCTGCTGTTAACTACAAACAAGAGAGAAAGTTGATATTTGGGTGTTGTTTTTGGTGAAGCATATGAACATACTATGCAGATTTACACAGAGCTGTGTCAGTGACTTTAGGATTTTCTGATGGTAATTACCTAGAGATGCAGGAGCCTCCACCTTCTGTGCCTTCTGTGCCTTCTCCGCCTTCTGTGCCTTCTCCGCCTTCTGTGCCTTCTCCGCCGTCGGTGCCTTCTCTGCCTTCTCCGCCTTCTCCGCCTTCGGTGCCTTCTCTGCCTTCTCCGCCTTCTCCGCCTTCGGTGCCTTCTCCGGTGCCTTCTCCGGTGCCTTCTCCGGCTTCACTTTTGCAGACTCTCCTGAGGACAACGCATGCAAAAGTCAATATATGCCAAGAACAAAGTCATATGAGGCTGTTACCATCTGGGGAAATTTACTTGACACTCAATTCACTTCCCTGGATGGGTATTTTTATAGTCACCTAGAGACGATATAAATGCAACAGTTCATACATCATACATATCCCTCTCTGTCCAAGACAGTTCACTACAAAGATTTTGTGTGATTTATGTTTATGTATACAAATAGAAAGCAAATGAAAGATGAAAGCCACCTTTTTTCTTCTTCTGATTTGCAGGTGCAGGGGGTGCAGAGTCCTTGAGTGGCTCTGGAGGATTGTTCACAGGCGTGTCTGCTCCACCAGGACTGGCTGATCCATCGCTTGAACCTTTGTCCTTCTTGCGCTGCTCACGCTTCTCCTTGTTGCTGACCTTGGTCTCCCATGTGCCTGAAAAGTGACATTAGTAAGAATAGGACTGGTTAAGAAATACAGTGTTGATTATGTGGGATGAAGAAAAAGATGCAGAGACAAAATATGGCTGGCCTAATTTTTTTTTTTTTTCCCCCCACAAAATTTAAATATATTTAAATCAATTTAAATTTGATTTGGGCATGTGGCCTGGTTACTTAATACAAAAAAATATCAGATATCGCTCAGATATCAGTCAATCTCATTATGCCACTCATATTTCACCTTCTTGTGGTTCTTTACCATCTGCAGTGACGGTCTTGGTCTCCTTTACTGCCTGTTTGGCCTTTTTCTTGGACTTCTTAACCTGGAGGAGGATTTTTTTAAAAAAAAAGAAGAGGCTTAAAATAAAAACATATTCTGTTTCTGAAAAAGACTTCAAGGGTAGCACAACGGGGCTGAATTAAACACGGACAAGAGCTATAGTGGAGATACTATGCAGTACATATGACTTCACCTCCAAGAACAGTAAACTGGTAAGTGAAGCCACCCTTCAACCAAAGACAGTCAATCAAATCAGCATGCTTCAGCTACGTCTATTTATAAGTGAAACTACATCCAAGACTCATTCAATCCTTTACATGTGCCATTTTTACGCACCACTCATCTCTTAATGTCTGCACAATGATATATTCTGATTCCAGTATCTTTATGACCACAATTATTTTATGTTATCCAGAGGCTGTTATGGCAGCAACCTTGTGCTTTTCTAGGCCAGGAGCCATGGTGGAGGATATTGCTGCATCTGCAGGTTAAATACAGTAACCTAGCACTGACAGCTGGTGCGGTATAACATTACAGCAGAGTGATGGTAAGAAAAGGTGGCGAT
This sequence comes from Solea senegalensis, assembly GCF_019176455.1. Lineage (NCBI taxonomy): Eukaryota > Metazoa > Chordata > Actinopteri > Pleuronectiformes > Soleidae > Solea > Solea senegalensis. The sequence continues at coordinate 9,056,250 of NC_058029.1, forward strand.
TTCTCTACTGTGTTTTATTAGAGGGGGAGCCAAATGCAATAATAATAATCATATTATTTAAATATAGGGCGGGGCAGTTATTCAAATTGCAAAATATTTTTTTCTTTTTTTAATTTTCTTCTACATCAATATAACAAGGGTTCGTTATATATCAATGTTAATACACTAAAAGTTAACTCCCAGACACAATCACATGTTATGGCTCAGATTTGTGAAATGTTTAACAACTGCCTGTTCTCTTCGCATACAGATGTTTATTACCACATTTACATGGTTTTTTCAACTTTTAATCCAGAACGAATTAAATATTTAGTCATCCGACATGTCATCATGATTACCAGCAGTATCTACAAATTTTACTAATTATAACTTTATTATCATGATACAATTTTTGGCCAGATCACCCAGCTCTACTTCAACACAACCACCCACAGATCATGGGGTAACATGAGGCAGTTTAGATAATGCCTTTGGTTCAGCAACTTTGGGTTCATTACCTCCTCCTATTTACTTCTTAAATTCGGTAAGTCTTATGGCCTATGTTTGTAGGATTTGTTATAATTAGCCATCCCCAAACTTCTGCACTGAAACAGAAATAAAGGCTTTCCACTAAGCTGCCCCATCTGCTTGGAATTATTTACAAAATAGTGTTTTCTTGGAGAGGTGCTCTCACTGGGTGTTTTTAAATTGAGTCTGAATGTTGTATCACGCAAAACCGGTTGGAAATATTATAACCAAGTCAAACTCCCCTGTTGGGTGAATCCTGCCAAATTTATATATTTGAAATTCTGTATGCAATTTATTTAAAGAGAAGAAATTATATCAATATTAAATATCTGTAGATTGTATTTATGAATTTGTTACTAATGCGTCTAAAAATCCTTTTAAATATGCCGTTACTTGTCTTGACAAGGGTTCTTTTGCAATGAGATTTTAAAATCTTAATAAAGCTTTCAAAGTAACAGAGACTATATATTACTATTACGTTATAATAATACATTACCTCTGCAAGCTTGTCAGCCTTGACCTCTGGTGGAGGCGACTGATGATGTGGCACTGACTCTTCAGATACTATGGCTTCCTCATGTGCTTCAGCAACAGCTCTCCCGTTAGACTGGGCTTTCTAGAAGAAAACGTGCAAATATTAAAATGTAGAGGGCAACATTTACATTTGTCTGCTACATTAAAAATAAACATACGTTTCCCCAGTTAACACTAGCAGGGCCAGACTGAACAGTAGCCTATGGTTACGCTAGCTCTGGCTGTCAATTAAACATTAGCATGACAGCAAGTCTTGATAGCTTCGCAAGCTAACAGAGGGTGTACTGCACAACGGCCTTCGTTCGCGTACCTTATCGCCTTTCTTCTTCTTTTTCTTCGTTTCCTCTACTTTGACGGGTTTACTGACACCACGCTTTGCTTCAACGCCGTCGTCCAAGGGGCTCGGAGCGGGTCGTCTCTTGAAAAGACCTCGGCAGACCGAGGCCCACAGAACGATCATCAGCACCACCCCGGTACACGCCGCTAGCAGAATCGCCCATGGCGGAATGAGCTCGTGCTTCAGCCCCAAGTCCACGCCGAGCTCGGAGCGCAGCAGCTCCAGACCTTTAAACAACACTTCATTCAGACGCTTCGCGAGAACCTCGACCTGCCGAGAGGCCGCGTCCTGCCACTGCTCCATTTGCACCACCGTTCAAACAACACACAAATTAGTCACGCGTCGCTCGCCGCCGTTAGCTGCGCTAGCCTGCAGTGCTAGCTAAAAATAACGGAACGGCTTCGACATGATGGGAAACGCTAGATTGACCCGCTTCTCCGCCAGCAACATTAGCCTCGTCACAGGCTCGTTAGAGAAACGCCGCGATGACAAATCGATTTAGCTTACTGGGCTACAATATAGCCGATATCATCGTTAGGTGACCACCACAATGAATGTGATGTGGCCCCGAGACTGAATGAGATTTACCTCATATGGGTCCGTTTTGACTGGAGGAGAAATGATGCCTTCACGGTCATCGATGAAATGAGAGGTTGACCTCGCGTGTTCAAGGAACGTCCTACGAGCCAATTCAAAAGTGTATATTAATTCGGTGATTCTATTTAGAAAGAAAACCTATTTACAATACGTGTTTACTAGCAGATTTAACGGGAAGGTCTGTCCTCAAGATGTAGCAGGGCTTCTTTGTTTTTTACAAAAAGGCTTAAAATCTGCAAAATACAAACAAGTACACGTGTAGAGTAATTGCGTTTCTACATTCAATCTGCTTAATGTTTGTCAAACCATATCATCATTTTAATTTTATTTTATAGTCCTTGTGAGTACGTAAAACGTATTGTAGTGAAAACGGATTCAGTTTTTCTTACATGCTTTGAATGCATCAACAACAGGCTGTGACATCTCCAGTGAGGTGGCCGGGGCATCACTCTCCCCCACGCTGATTGGTCATAGCAACCAGTTCATAAATACAAAAAGGAAAAAACATATTATATTTTTTATATATATATATATATATATATATATATATATATATATATATATATATATATATATATATATATATATATATATATATATATATATATATATATTATGGGATAGTGTAACTTGCCAGATGCGGAATTAAACAATATTGCATTTACTGTTTTGTTAAGTACACATTTTCCTCTAGTTTTGTGATGCCAGGACTTTGTCTACTATACACTGCATCTTAAAACATGCCTTTAATGCATTCGTGTAAGCACACCGAGCAGAATCTAAGCACATGTAGTTCTATGGGTTACTTGACTTCATGACACCAACATGACATGCTAGCCATAGATTTTTCCTTGAATATTTAGTGTTTGTTTCACCATTTATTGCAACTACATTTTACGCTTAAATTACCTTTATTTCAATGGGTAAACCAATGTCAAGACTGAACATTTTCCATGGTATTCTTTTAAAACATGTAGTCGTACAGATATGATACAGTTGCTTTTTCACGCAATATGAAATTAAATTCTCTACCACTTTTGAAAAAAGTAGTGCAGAACAAAAAATTGACTGGACAACACATTTGCATCCAAGTTTATTTTGAAATTCCCTACTCCCCCTGTACAAGAAAAAAATGACTTTCCACAAAGGCAGCAGTGAACTGTCAGTGATAGTACTTTTCTAGGGAAGGAAAAAAAAAAACTTATTATCACAGTGTGTCTTATTTCTTCTTTTAAATACTTCTACTGCTGTCATCTTTGGCTGGGTTTCGGCAGACAGTTTTCTGTCAAACCAAAGTCCTGGGAAGCAAAGGTTTAAGCCAAAAGAGCAGAGCTGTGGGCTTTAACATTTTACAGTGCCAATGCAGGAATGTTCTGGACTGTATACCTCTTCTTCATTAACACAAAGGAAAACAAAGCAATAAAAATTGAAATAAAAATAACAAGCTGTTCGTGTTCACAACACAAACAAATATTACAGCCTGGGGAGATAGCGACAGTACGTCGAATTTCATAAAACTGTATAGACAAAAAATAAATCTACAAAAATGGAGCTAGGTAAATATTACACAACAGTAAACGTCTTTTTTTTTCCTTTTTTAAACTCTTTTCCGTTGAACCTCTACACAAAACCAAAATTCTTGGTCTTAATGGCTAGCAGGAGTTTCTGTTTGAGTATCTGTTTTGAAGAATAGAGTGGCACGTAGAGACGCGAGATGCAAGTATTGGCTGTGGGGAGGTGCTGGTCATCTGGAGGCCGGATGGTGATGGAGGGCATCGGCTGGAAGCCTTCCTCGCTAGCTGGAAGAGATGGACTGGAGGTCCAGAAGTACACCTGAGGAGAAGTAACGCTCTTGTTATGTTCACGTCGTCATGTGTTGAGATACGGGGAACAAAGCTGAATGAATGAAAATTTAGTCCTGACATTGCAACAGTCATAATTCATTGTATATACTCATGTTCTTTGGTATTCATTCATGCTGCGGGACACACAAGTCAAATTGCTTTCTGAGGATTACATTTTAAACTAAAAGTTTGTCTCTACAAGGCTGTTATTACATTTAAAAGGGTCCAGTGTGTAAGAATTAGTGACATCTAAGGGTCAGGTCATACTTTCCACATTCCTCATCTCCAGAGAGCCACTTTGCATATTCCCATGAATGTACATGTTTGTAGTTCCATTCATACTAAAACAAGGGTTTGTGTCAATCTCGTGTACATGCATGCTCGAGCTCACGTTCTATTTAAGTTAGCGAACATTTTTCACCAGGAATTTGCCCTCTTTCCTACAAAGCTTGTATTCTTTGAATGCAAAGTAGCAGGTGTGTCGGTACCATAACCTGAAGCAAGTTTCCATGGTTACCATCTTCTATGTTTTCTCTTTTGACAGAACAAGCACGAGCCACTAACTGGAATGGCAAGTGCTGTGTTCCATGGAGCACGCAGTCAGTGCGCCACAACTAAAGGTGGGATTACGACCGTCTGCTTAAGGCCTGTACAGACCACCACTCAAGATAGTGATTGAAGAAATGTACATTGCATAAACCCAAGCAGACCCAAGCAGAGTATGACCCAAGTACTCATAATGAGAATAATGAGACTACAGAATGCAATAATAATCACCCCCTCCTTTTCTTAAGCACGTCAAGAGAACGACAGTGGCCTTCACATACCAGAAAGGACGTAAATCATTTCTCTTTTGGTTTAAGTATTCGGAAGTACTCTTTTTAATTTAGTTAAGTTAATTTACTAAGTTTCAAATTTAAAAAACGAAATGCTGTGTAAGATGGCATCTTCTATAAGCGGGGCCCTTGCAAAAAGTACATCTAAAAAGTTTTTTTCTAAAGTTTTATTCAATTCAAATTTTATTCAGCAATTATAGATATATACAAACATACATACTATATTTACATTCTGCCAATACACACTGGACACAGCATTAAATAAATTACCACAATAATATTTTACCATGTTTAACAATATAAAAATGGAAGAAAATTTACAATAAAAACCACACTTACTAGATCTTGCCTCTCAGTCATACTCATCTTCTCCACTATGGACCAAAACCAGCGTTTAAACTGCAATAGTTTGTCTGCATTTTCCCCTGTTGGATCAAACAAAAAAATGTTTGGATCACAAATGAATATAATTTGGATACAAAGTAAAACAGGGCTAAACCCCATAAAGTGAAGCCATACCAGACTCATCGTTGAAGGAGGTGAAGCTGATGAGCATTTGGACGTTGACCTCTCCACAGCCGTTGACCAGCAGCCTAAAGTCCTCAGCCGTCAGGTCCTCCAGTGCATTCTTGGGAAGTACGTCCAGCAAACCCTTCCTCATTGCCTAATACAATGAAGACACAATGAGAGTCAAAAAATGTTTGGTGATGGACAAACTGACAAAATTTGTCAGTGTTCAAATAACACGTGAATGTGTTTCACTTACATGGAGAGGCTGTTCAGCCACCACTAGCATTCTGTGCTCTGCATACTTCCGCACATACTCGTACACATTGAGGGGAGTTACTGGCATATTAACCCCACCAGACAAAAGCTCCACCTGAACCACAGGAATAACACATTGATAACTTTGTTATAAAAACCTGTTTCAGTGTGACATATTGTCTATATAAAGTCCTTATAAAGTTTCAATCACACATATGGATACAACATAGAACAGTCAATAGAAAGAATTAGACTTGTCAACTTGTAAGGATACAGTTTATTATTGAAGTATTGCCCAGCCTTCATCAGAGACAGCAGAGGCTGAGCATTAATTTGTTTACTTTTAGTATTAATCTCAATCATTGGTGACATAATTACCTGTCCAGCCCCTTCCTCTTTGCAGAGGTCAATGGCAAAGGCCAAGTCCATGGCAGCAAACACTGCATCTGCTTCTCCTGCTTGTGAATGACGGATGAGCTGCCGCAGACTTTCATACATGACAGGGTCAAAGAACGCAAAGTCATGCCAGTTCACCTGCAGTGACAAACATACATTTAATATTGTTAGCTATACCATTACAACTTATGAAGGCAGGTCTAATTACAGGTGCAAATGTCGCTCTTACCTTCCTCCCAAGCAAAACTTTGATTACGTGTCTGTTCAACGTGATAGGGCAGAGTTCATTCTGCAAGAGACATAACCCCAGTATTCTAGAAAGAAAACAAAATACATATTTACATAATTCAGTCCCCTTTTGAACCAGGAGAAAAAAAATGTAGGAGAGAACACAGAAGAATTCATTACCTTCCAATGTTTCGGAAGCAGTTGAGTCTGGCCTCTGTGTTCTTGCCCGGTCGCGGAGAGTAGAAGCCTCGTTTCCCAGGCTGGTAAAAGAGAGGAGCATTGTCGTCTCCATCATCTGGATCATCCAATTCCATGTCCACCACACTGCGGGTCGAACCATGACGCTTACGGTTCTCCTGCTGCTACAACCAGACAAAACAATAGATAGAATAGTTAGGGCTGTGCCAAGTATTGCAAGGTCACAGTTATGTTGTGGATAAATATTAACTGTGACAATGTCTTGAGTAACAAAAAGGACCAGAATGGTAAACCAGAGTTTTGGAGACATACAAAAGGACTCATGTTCATAGAAATATAATTCAAAGAGACTTAATAAGCTGTGAATTAACATAAAAAATAACTGCTGTATTGCCACATTGTTAACCTAAATCTCATCAAGCCACATATGAAGAAAGAACCACAGATGTTTCAGTAAAGAGAGGGTTAGAAAGTTTACTTGTGTTTTCTCTGGAGCATCAAGGAGACCCAAGTCCAATATACTGTCTGCACCATTTTCCCTGTAAATACAAGAGACAGAACATAAATGTCTTACCTACTAAAGTGTCTGGTAATTTTCAAAGTAATGCTTTTTACAACATATGCAGGTTCTGTAAAAAAGGTCATTTGTTTCTTAATTTTCCAGTAAACAAGTTTCCCAAAAGATGAAAAAACTAGTGAGGGCAACTGTATTGTACATTTATAGTTGTGTGGTTGATCAGGTTATTTCACCTTCCATGTGCAATTAGAAGCTCCATTGCCTCTTCAACTCTGGCTCTCAGCGAATCCTCACTGGCCAGCAGCAGCAGCAGTTGTGCAGGGGACAACTCCAGCAACATGCCTGTGATTTTACTGGCAAACGCCTGAAGAGACAACATGAGATGCAGTGAAGGAAATGTAATAAATGCAAACAAGAAAGTATTCAACAGGAAGCAAAACTCAGTTCAGTTGTAGTTTAATAAATGCAGCAGTTGTGTTACCGGCTGCATTGCATGAACACGTGGGTAGAGCCTTTCCCCGAGGGCTTGTCTGTGTGCAGGCAGAGGGTCAGGCTCATCACTGGGGTTCCCCTCTGACGATGGCCGGAAAGGTCTCGTGTCTATGGACAGTTGCCGCCTTGAGTCTCTGTATAAGAAAACATGCGTATTTACCTCACACAATAAACAAGTTTTTGTTTACTGTAAAATGTTAATGCATTTAACTGAAGTTTACCTGTCTCGGTCTCTTCGAGATCCTGCTCGAAGTCCTCCACTTCGCCTCTCTCTTTCTCGATCTCTGTTCCTCAAACGCTGCATTAGATCTTCACAAATCCAAAAAGGGAGCAGGTTAACTTGTTATAAAACACCTTTGTTTACACTCGTATGACATCTGCTTTCAGTAAAGAAACAGGGTTGAATGTAACATCAAATTCCAAAATGCATTATAGTTTCCATGTATTGTCATACTTGAATTGTAATCGTGATGACACGTACTGCTGGCCTGCATGCCCTTACTGACACTCTGAACACAGTCCAGGTTGGGCAACTTATCATTGGAGAGGAGGGCCAGAGCGATCGCTGTGTAGAAGCTTCGGGCCACACCGCTCCCTTCGCCTGGCTCGTCTTTAAAGGTGACCTTCACCCGGTGTACAGCCATGGGTGTGGTTGTGCAACGTCTGCCAAAGTGCGTATTTAGCTGACGCATAGTCTGCTGTATTAGCTGGTCACGATCACGGTCTACCTCAAGGGCCAGGTCACGTGACTGCAAGTTCCTCAGCTTCTCCATCTCCCGACGGAACTTTGATTCCTTTACTTCGAAGCCACCCAGCTCAGTGAGGATCTGGGAGTTAAAAAAAAGCAAAAAGCCTTCATCAACCAAAATAAACAATGTATGAAAAAATAAAAAATAATTCCCCCGACTTGGCAGACCAACTTTACGAAAACATATTTAACAGTTAAAGTGGACATAGACCGGAAGCTCCAATTAACACTGCTTTTGTGTGTGTGTATCTGCGTCATTACCTCGTTTATGAAATCCTAAAGTTTCAGAACAAACAGTTCAGCCACTGCTGAGAAAATAGGGTTTTATTGTTTTCCTGGGCTCTGCGAAGCGGAACGGCACTTCTGTTTTCAGTAAACCTCACCACTCCTCTCACCACTGTAAAGCCTCCTGGTGCGGGCACTAGTCCAGGCACATCCGGTTGCGTACATTCAACCGCAGAAGAAGAAAAACTGCTCTTGTTGTAGCTGCTGAGATGCAGAGCATCCACGTGCCAGAGGGGGAGCTGTGTATCTGAGAGCTGACCTACCAATTATGTCACTTCCAGGTACCTGGCCAATCACAGGACAGTGGGAAAGCTCTCGTTGGCTGGCCAATCACAACACAGTCCACTTTCTGGGGTTTGATTTTGGTCTGAAACAGCGCAGCTGACTAGAGCGTCAGTGAGGAAATATTTCAATCGGCTCGTTTGCAGCAACTGGGAGGTTTTTAACCATGAAAACCAGTTAATATATGCAAGTAGACCTCCATAACTAACATCTATGTGCGATACGAGCATTCAATATCACCTTTAAAAAAAAAGCCAATCCAGTTCCTACTGTTTATGTGCCACACGGATTGCTTGTCAAAAATTCTAATATAACTTGCTTCATACTCACTTTCAGTTTGGAAATTCAACTTATGAAAGAGGGGTAATATAGGAATAAGCGCCATTTTTACATGCATAAAAATCAAAATGCAGTGATGAAAACGTACCGATCCGGGCTCGGCTCCCACATCTTCCATAAAGACACGACCAAAGAGCTCCAGTGACAGACGCCAGCGGCCAAGTAGCATGTCATGTGAGATCATCATCCCCATGAAACTACAGTGAGGTCTGTACAAAGGAAAATCACATAAAATATAGTGCATTATAGTAATTTACTGCCTGATTTTGGATAGGCAGTAGAATTTGTATAACTTGCAGTACTCCCACATAATTTTTTGTAATGATTTATAGTTAAACATTCTTGTTCAACACTTGTGGACAGCTTTGGCAGAATTTAAGGCACAGACTGTCCTGTTGTTACCTGAATGATGGCAGAGGAGGCCCATCACTCTCAGTAAGGCCAATCTCGGCGAGCAGGCTGCTCTTTAGCTGGGCAGCAAGGTCATGTGGTGATGGGCCTGGTTTTGAGGCCTCCATCTCCTGCTGTGAAAGTGACTGGTTCTCGGTGCTCCGCTGGCCAGTTTCCATACTCATCACATTCTTCAGGTTGGCCGAGTAAGACATCTTCGTGGGCAGGATCTGTTATGCCGTGGTTCAGAGTAGCGTCTCAGTAATATGATCAGATGCGTGTGTCGAGTTGATGAGTGTAATGATGAAAGAATATTGAGAATGGGACACAAAACGCACTTCTATGTTCCAGTACCCACACACCGGAAAGACTACAAGCCAAAACAATACTCAATATTTCCAGTATTATTTTCTTTCGATTATCTCCAAAGCATCCCAAAAGCAGTGGAAATAATGAATAGGAAATGATACATCTTAGATAGTTGTTACAGATTTCTTGCAACTGCAACATTACTATAGCTTTAGTCATGTGTGGATATTAGAGCACAGCTGCCACAGTGTTTGTCCAATGAAGAGGGGTGGTATACCTGAGAGGGGGAGGGTAGAGAGGAGCCCATGTTTACCTCCAGGCAGTTCCTGTCCATGCTCGCCTCAGCCAGACCTTTGGTTGCCATGTAGGAGGAGGAGGAGTACAAGCCCTGGGAGGGACGACCAAACAGATCCTCCTTCCTCGCATTAGGCTGTAAGAGAAGTAGTAAAGCTGAGAGTTAAGTAACATTGATGCTACAGGGGCTGTTTGGCCAACATCATTTACATTAACCCTTCATGTAACTGTCAAGAGTGCAGTGATTTCTGGTCTCATTTAAGCTGCTGCTGCAGTTTGCAACAAAAGTGAGCAAAGTGCTTGACATACCCTTACCAAAGCAAAATTATATACACAGCTGTGTGGTTGAGATCAGTTTTAAACATACATGGCCCAGAACTCAAGGATGTTTTGGCACTATGATTTGCATGCATTTTGAACATGCTTATCCACTGGCATGTGAATAATCCTCATGGCCACAAATCACAGCAGCAGCTATGCTTACATAAGTGCATGATTACAGGATTCCTGTGGTAAAACTTTGAAGACCTCATCAATGTAGCAGCTATCTTCACTGCCATCAACATTAAAGCATCTATTAAGAAGTGGTCCCCTTACTTAAACTCTTTCAGAATATGTTTTTTTTTAAGATCATAGAAATGATTTTCAGAAATTTATTTCAGAAAGACTTGCAACAGTAGGAGGACCTGTAGGAGGTGAGGCTGGTCCGCCAGTGGAATTGCCTCAGCCAAGGGAACATCAAAGGGGTTGGGTGGGATACAGCCCAGGAAAGTCATAGAGTCAGATCGACGGAAGAAGGGGTGGTTCTGACCCGTTTCAGCTGGTACAGGGTCCTCATCCTTGTCCTGTAGAGTTGAACCTGAGGCAAAGCAGAGACACTTTGTACTGCCTGTGTCTTATACTTAACAAATCTGATTTTTTTTATTTAAGCATTATTTCCAAAGTATAGTTATATATGAATAACTTTTTTACACTACATATTGTCAAGTAAATATCTAACTTACTTTGATTGGTGTCCTCATCGTTCTCATGTTCAGAATCTTCATTGTCCAAACCCAGTTCCAAGATTTCTCGGTTTCTAAAAATATAAATAACAGCATTTAAACTACAGGAAAAAACAACTGAAAATGTGGTAACCATGTGTAATTCTGTAATCGCAGGTTATATAATATGATTTCTGTGCTTATGATTTAATTTATTACCATTGACTCAAGAAATGGCAGTTTTAATTTAGTTTAGTTTTAAAACAAAAAAACCCTTTCATTTACCTTTTTCTATCTATCTGGGGGGTGTCAAGTGTGGTCTGCTGGTTCATGGCCTTAATCCAGTAGATAAGAGCCTGGAAGACGTAGGCCACATGCTTGAGTGAGCACACGTCCAGCACAGGAAGCACGTCAGAATGCTCATCATTGTGTGAGCGCATCAGTGAGAGGGCGTAATTTAGGAAATCGCCTCGTGCCGTCATCATGCCTTGGCGAGCAGTCAGCAGAGTGGCTGCTCTCCTAAAACAAATACAAAACAAGTAAGTTCACGGGTTCAACGCAAAGCAACTAACAAGCAAAGAGGGCGGCCCTTTTTACAGACTTCCAGCATGATTGGATCAAGTGTAGATTTACTGTCAAGATCCTTGACTATGAGACCTAGGTCACTGACCAAACACTTTAGATGACAGACAGTGGCCAGAATATAGAAATGCTTAACAGTAATTTCCATGACAGTGGCTTTACCCACGGTTAATTTTCCCTTACCTGCGTCCTTCCAGGGTGCGGAGACTGGGCTCCTCTCTAGCAGTCATGCGTTCCCTACGCGCAGAGTTCTGAGAGGCATGAAGTGGGTGACTGGGGTGACCAGGGTCTCCAGCAGATGACAGGGCTGATCCATATCGCAGCTGAGCTTCAGTGGAATCCATGATGGACACCATCCAGTTCCAGGTGGGAATCAGTTTTTCTTCCACATAGTTCTGTTTCAAAAATGTACTCTATTACATTCAATGGGCAGAGCCTATTTTTATACACATACCACCTGATGCAAGTGTGTCTGTGCCAATTATATGGTGTTGGTGTCATTCTTTAACCTTTTTTATTCAAGGCAGTTGAGTTGTATAACAGTATGTGTTAAAAACAACAAACAACAAAAATCCTAACATTCTATAACTGAGACGACTTTCCTTTTTTTAGTCAGACCATTAAGTCATGGGAATTACTGAAACATTATCACATCACTATAGGGTTTGTAATCATTATCATATTTTAACAGAAAAATATTGTGGATTTGTGCCTGAAATGAAGTGGGATGTGTGTTGATCATCTCATGGTGGTGCTGTATCTTACCTGTAAGCTGACTGCATCCTGGTAGGTGAGCTTTACAGCAGCAGGATACTGTGAGTAGACTAGGTGGTTGTACTTGGGAATTAGACTCATAAGATCTGAGATCTGCCGGATGACAATGCTGTAGGCCCGAGCCAGGCTGCTGGCAGATGTCAGATAACTGCTGGAGTTGCTGGCCTCCAGTGCAGCCGCTGCTGCTGCAGCACTGGTGCTGATCGCACTGGAGCGACGCAGGTTTGTAGGGTCAATGTAGATCAGGCCTGTGGAACTTGCTGTGTAAAACAACAAATATATATATCTCAAAACATTTATTTGGGGGATTAAGAACACTGGAGGAGAACTGAAGGAAGAGACTAAACTTTACTGACCCGCTGGTGTTGAGGAGCTTGGGGGGGCACTTCCTGTGGCCCTCTGGCTGGGTGTGTTTCTTACAGCCCATTGCATGGAACGGGGAGCCTGGGCTGCACTGTTGGCATGTGAAGCGCTGGTCGTTCTTTCCAGTGGTTCGTCCAAGAGAAAGGTTTCCTGGTCGACATCATCGCTCTGACTACTACTGCTGTCAGAGTCACTGGAGTCATTGGACTGGGAGTCATCCTCTGAAAAGAAGGCAGGGACACTGCTGGCACCTTCAGAGAAAATGGGAGAGGATAGGGTGTGAGGGGAAAAAAATGAGACAAGTTTAAGGAATTTAGTACATTTTCTGAACTCTCTCTCTCATCCTTTACATACAGCTTTCCCAGGCAGGAGTGCGGGTTAGTGAAATCACACCACTACAAGGCCAAACAGCACTAATGTCAGTTAAGTTGCTAAGAATTCAGGTCAAAAGAGCTGCTGCTCTCTGGAGATCAAATTGTGCTTGAATGTATGGTTTAATCTTTATTACTTTTTAAAATATTTAATAACCCACACATTTCGGATGACCAAGGAGGAGAAACACCACACCATTTGAAAAGCCTACCAGTTGATTAGTTTGTTATTTGGATGAAAGAACGTGACCAATCTTGTGACGAGGGACATTTGTTAAAAAAAAATGACACACAAAAAAAAAAACACAGTAACAGTGAAATGTGAGAAGGGGACGGACTGAAGGAACTCGCAGCAGTAAACTGTATATGCACTTTGCAAAGTCTTTGCCCTGACATCTGTATATGCATTGAAGTAAAGAGGAGCTCCTACCAAAAATAGGAAATGCCAAGGACACCCTACTGCCTGCAAATGAGATACATGGGGTATTCAGCCAGGGACCATTTTGTCTGTATCATTAGCTCTTCAAACATAAATACCCACAATCCAAAATGTCTGAGAAAGTGGTGCTGATTCTGTAAAAACTGACTGAGGTTGTAACTCAAGGAAAAAAATACACCACAGTGCAGCATGACAGAAAGCCATTTTCTTATTAGTATGCAGTTGGAGACTTACAAAACTTTGAAATGATCTGTTAAAAGGAAATCAATAAGATAGGTGGCCACATTTCCACAAAACCTTAAAAGTACAATGAAACAGGTTAGAATCTTAAATTACATCCAAACCACAAGATTGCAAGGACTGTTGACCAACCTGCTTCAGAGCCAGCAGTTGCTGCTGTGACAACACTTCTGCGGCCACTAGCATTATCCTGATTACTGTGGTTACTTTCACTGTCACTCTCCGTCTCAGCTGCAGCTAGCAGATCAAGCTCCATGTCACTTCCTAAAAACAGAAACAAAGAAAAGCAGATGCTTTAGTTAACCCTGGTTGGGACAAACCAAGTGAGCTTTAGTGTCACCAATTCCCTTTCCTTCCAAAAAAGAATGAGCCTCACCATCCTCATCGTGTTCATCATGTTGCCCTTCTGCTTCAGCATTTTCCTCTCCCTGTTCCTCTTGGTCGTCATGATGGTCTTCCTCCCCTGCTACGCCCTCTACAACTTCAACCTAACAATCAGAGCACAAGGGAGAACTGTTGATACAAGGCAAAATACACCAGATGAGACCTAGAGCTATGAGAGAAAAGTCAAACAGTGGAGCACGAGATAGCTCAGCTTGGAAACCCTGTGACCAATATGCACAGTATATCTTGCATACTAAGTTCATTATGGCTCTAATGGCTTTATAATGAGGCTTCCAACCTCTTCCACATCTGCTGATACAATGTCATCCTGTTCCTCGTCTCTGCCTCTGACAGGCTGGGACTGGCTGCTGCGTCGAGGTTGAGGGTTCCTGATAATATAAGACGCAGCTGTCTGGCTGGAACTGGAAAAAATGAAACACAAACCCAGAAGATTTTGTGAGTCGGGAATAAGGACAATCAGCAGTCTTCTTACTTTTAGCTTTTAACCACGTAAAGATCAACATACATATTGGTGCTTTGAATTCAGGGCACCAGAATAATTATCACAAATCTCAACATGAAGGGGAAAATTAAAATTAACAAACCTGCTTGACTGATCAGGTGAGGGTCTTGGAGGTAGAGGTTCAACAGAGAAGAGCTCCTCACTGCCCTGAACAGCATCAATGCTGGTGCTGGCTAAAGTGAAAGGAGCTGTAGGTCTTGCAATACCCATTCGCACAGGAACGATCAATGACTCTGCTACATTGCACAGCTCCTCCACAGCATATGGTAAGAGTGCCTGAAAAACTCGCCGACATTTTCCAATGGGCTGTGGGATGAAGTTGCTACATGGAGGAAACAAACACAACCGGAATCAAAACCAGTGCCATAACTGTATGCTCCTAGTATGTTAGACTTTGAGAGGGTCAACGAATTAATCTTACTTTTTCTTTTTAGAAGAAGCCATCTCCACACTGAGGATGACGAACACTCTGGCTACAGAGCGAAGAAACCTTCTGGTGACAATTACTGCCTCCTCTCTCCGGCCAGGAGTGTACTTATTCTGCAGCTCCTTCACCAGAGTGCCCAATAAAGTGTCTATGAACTAATACAGGAGAAAACAAACACCATACAAAATAAAATGAGTGAATCCTGGAGGAAAAAAATGAAATAAAAAAAACAGATCACAGAAGGAAATGCCAACTGTACTTACAGTAATGTCGGGGGCACACTTGACAATGAGGCAATGGGTGAAACAGTCAAGGCGAATAGTGCCACTCTGCTGGTTCAAGTAGACCTGCTCTTCAGGCAAAAGGTGGGCAATTCTGCTGCTGGCACTAAGTCTAGGAAAGACCAACAATATAAATCTCAAAATATGATCTGTTATATAGTGCAGGAAGGAAAGAAAATTACAGGCACATTTGTTAGGTCAGTAACGACACAATTGAAGTGTATTGCACTGGTGTATGACAAATAATAAAGCAGCAAAAAAAGCTACCCACAAGGAAGTCTCTGGATAAAATTACATGAGTGGAATAGTGTTTCTGGAAAGATGCATTACTGCTGAGTCTCTGTAACATTTTTCATTTCGTAATACACCACATACTTAGGCTTTCAGGCTCATTTTACCAACCAGATCTTAATGATGGGAGAGCTATATACTGATACTCACGGGTCTTTATTCTCTTGAGAACCAAACATAATCATAGACTTAAGGGCATTCCAATCCTGCAGAACCCTCTCCAGAGCCAGCTGAGCAAAGCGGGGTGGTTCTAGATCATGGTCTGGCATGTCAGAGTCTTAAGAGGAAATACGAAGCAAGGGTTGAATACCACAGCTGTTTTAGAAATCTACAGCCGTAGGCAGAACTGAAAGACGACATGAGATGATAATGTCAATAATGACTGATGGTGTACCAACCTTCTGCATTAGCAGCCTTGCGGTTTCTGTCCTCTCTGATTCGTGGTGGTCTGTATTGACAGTGCTCAACACTTTGCCTAGCAACAGTCTGTACCAGGAACAGTAATATATGCTCTCCCCTGCAGACACAAAAACAAAAAAATAAATAATAAATACAATAAATACACTGTTCATACATAAAAATTGTTTGATCAGCATAAAATAATGAACATACCTGCTGTTTGGTGTTGTGACTAGGTTAGTTGCTGTGAGTAATCTGTACAGCAGATCGAGGCGAGCAGCCTTTTGGCCGGCGATCAGTGTTTTACACTTACATTTCTCCCAACAGTCACAGTATGCTGTGGGAGATGTCCTCTTTAGCCTGTGAAATAACACATGCAGATTAATCATTATAAATGTGACAGGTAAGAAAGACTGAAAACACAAACACAAAACAAGGGACTTACTTGCAGTCATGTCCTTTGTGACACACCCTTGCACACTCAGTACAGCAGCAGAGGGAGTCCAGCAAACCGCAGGTCCGACACTCAAAGATATCCTAGATACAAAGTCAGTGTGATGAAAAAAGGCAGTGAGTCAACTCTTGAGTGAACACTTAATGCTGAAGAGATTCACAAACACCATCAACAGTTGTGCAACTTTGTGCTCTTTGCTTTGGTGCTTGTTGGCAAAAAATGTAGCTTCAATAAAGAACCAATGAGTCACATCTCTGCCTTACATTTTGAGGTCTAACTGGTTGTCAGTTATGCAACAGCCTCACAAAGTATTTATATATTAAATGAAAATCCTATCCTTATCTGATATCAGTGCTGGATGGTCTGAGTGAAGACTACGTTGAAGACTGATGACAGCGTAATCCGCTATGGCTGACCTGGTTAATGTGCTCAGCTCCGGTCCAAGTGAAACTGCAGGTGTCATTGCAGCAAAGAACATACAGAGGCGAGTCGTCTGGGTTGGTCCCAGAGGGACAAATCATTTCCATGAACACAGAGTCCGCATCCTCCTTCTCTGTAATGCCTGGGTCACCCACTGAGCATATGACAATTGTGGAAAAAACATGGAAAAACAGTGAGGCGATTTACAGGCTGATAGTCAGCTGCTGAAGCAGAAATAGGTCAGGATTCATGCAAACACTCATGAATAAGCTCTGCCATTGCAGCTGTTATCTAACCATTTATTTACACTAGATTCACAAAAAATATGCTTTCTCTGTATATATTCACAGTGAACTGGTTGGGCATGCAAAGAGTACAAGCTCGTAAAATTAGTCACAAAGGGCTGACATTTTTAGATAGTTTTGTGTTTTTAAATGACATCACAGTTTAAAGCATTACTGCCTAACGTACCCTTGGCCATTTTCTGAGCAGCCTCAAGAACAGTGATGGCTGCTGGGTAGGCTCGCCCACTGACAGCCAGCATGAACGGAGTCATTCCACGGGCATCCCTGTCAAACAGTGGCAAGAACAATATGCATGAGCATGTTAAAAGGGACAATTGTGCAAATAAATCAAGACCATCTGATGAGCAATTAAGTTTAGAGAGTAATAAATATTTGTGTAAAAAAATTACGAATCATACTTTGCAGAAAGCAGCTCCCGTAGATGTGGCCTCAGAACAACACTATCACACATCAGCTTGAGGATAAGATGTGCGTTGGCTTTTCTGTCTTTAGATTCAACCACAGATGGTTCAGTGGAAGGCCCTGTTCATGGATAACACAATCAATTGGACAAGACACAAATCATATACAATAACATCCACATTAACAAGTTCAGATCCTTCCTCCATCTTCCTTCATCCTTAAGATGTTGTTACCTGGTATGGTGGAGGTGCTGGGCCCCTGGCTAGTCCCAGTAGAGGCAGTAGTGAGGGAACCCACAGCTGGTGCTAGAATGAAGTCAATGTCACCATCTGTTGACAAAACACAAATAAAAGAAAGCTTAGAAATACTTTCAACATTAGAGATTTATTCATACACAAGCCCTGAACACCACACAGATGTAATTCACTTATTTTACAGTTTTGTTAAGAGGCACTGACCAGGGTCCATGGGTGGGGGGTCAGGGACCCAACTTGGTGGGGCAATAGGTGGCGACACCGGATCCTGGTGGTCACTGGAGGACGGGCCGGACTCATGGCGACCAAGACCTGCAGCTCTCAGAGACCTCCGCATCATCTCCCTCAGACGAAGCCTGGAGGTGACACACAAAGTTAAACATGGCCTGAACAATCCTTATATTATCTTAACATAGGAGAGCCTGGTCACAGGGTTAAAAATTTGTGAAATTGCAAAAATCCATGCATTTCATTATTTACCCTCTGCTGCTGGAAGAGCCAGTCCTATTTCCAGAGCTGTTGCTTGAAACAACAGAGATGGCATTGGCAATGGCCTCCACAGCTGACAGGCGCTCTGCAAATGTGTTTCTCTCTGACCTTTCAGCTTCTGAAATAAAACAGCATGGGCACACAGAGTGGAGTCAGAGGAAAGCGGTCAAATAATGTGATACTGGTGAGTAGACTCCACGCTAGAGCTGTGTTTTGAAAGAAAAGGTAATTTTCTTATAGATAGCCTATAAGAAAAGATAGATACATTTTTGTATAATAAGCAAATTATAAGCAAACTATTTTGGATGTAATTTAAAATTAAGAAATAAGGTGACCCCTTACATGCTGAGACATAGGTACCATTTTAGATCAATCTCCTAAAACCTGAGGATTTTCCGCCAACACTTAATTCAGAGTTTATTTTTTAGGACAAAAGGTAGTGATTTACAATAAAAACCACAGATTTAAGATATTCAATGTTTTTGTTTTTTCATTTTCTGCTGCAGATAATAAGACATATTCGAGTGATCCGGCAGGCACAGCAAAATCTATGTGTGAGTCCTCTGGGACAAAGTTGCTTTGAGCTGCCATGCTCTGCTTCCCCATCATCCATTGTTTTACCCTCCTGCTTCCTTAATATACCACAGCCAGGGGGAGCCGTGCCATTCTCAACCGAGCGGGTCAAGCTGACCCACACAAGGTAGCAGGAGGGTTTAACAATGACTTGAAAAACCTGTGGGCTCAGATTATTTACCATGATAAACAAACTTTATACAAACGGACTTGCCAACACGAAAAAATATGCCTTTTATCATTTGCATGTCTTAAAAACAATAGAAAATGTCAAGTCTAAATAGGGAAGTATTCAAACTTAGCTACCTGATGCTGTCTTAATGGGTTAACTCATAAACCTAGCAGTCAGGTTTAACTAGTGACTAATGAACACACCAGCTTACCTTCCTCCTCTTTTGTCTCCTTATTACTAACAGGGAAGCAAACAGAGACGGCAGCGTGGAGAATGTTGCGGTTTCCATCACAACGGTGGCCCAGAAGTGCTCCAAGTACCTGGTTGCCCTGATCCAACAGGAACGCCTGCTCAAGGTTCACCAGGTACTGTCGACACGCCTCATAGTCACAGCGCAGTACATGCTGCATCAGCGTCTGTTTCTAAAGGAGACAAAGAGACAAGAGTTAGTCATGACTACAATAACTCATCACAGTATAACAACACATTTATTCTGTTTCTTGATTCATTTTTTTTTATGCTTTACACAGTTTTCATGAAGTCATTTTTACCTCCACAGCCATAATAATAATAGCAGCTTTCTTTTTAATAGTGGAGTTTGACGGGAGGTTGGCCAAAGAGTGCACCCCCATTCCCAGGCTATTTATTGGTGGCAGGTCCAGCCAATCAGGATCTCGAATTCCACCCATGCAGTCTTTGGCCATAGGGTAGATTGTGCCATTTCCATCTCGGAGGATAATTGGAGACTCCTGGGGGGATTTTAATATTTTAGTATGTACGTATGTACAATTCAAGATGAATTGTCTGCAACAAAAGTCATCAAATCGTACTTGTCCTGCAGTATAGATAGCCACATTGCGCTCACTCTGTCCCAAGAAGGCCAGGTTACTGGTAGGGAAGTTATTCTCCTGCTCAGCTTTGCCTGTAGCCAGGTCAAAGATACAGTACCTTACCCAGTTACCAGTTTTCAACACTGCGTGAACTCCTGGAGGGTGGAGAAATGTTTTAGGGTTAGAAATACTCCATGCAGAAATACAAATGTCAAGACAATTTTGGACATTGAACAAATATTGACCACATTGACGACACATTAAGCATATAGCAAAGACACACCTTTGGAGTCAACATTCACAGCCAGAATCTCAGCCTTTTCTGGAATGCAGAGCTTTTTAGGTGTGCGCTGGAAACAATCAGGAACCTTAGGAGTCCCACCGGTTTTAACCACCTGGCAGGAGCACAATATGAAAAACAGTTAATTGAAACAAAAAAAAAAAAAAAACCTGCAGTCACAAACTCCAAGTGCTTTGACAAGTGAGTAATAACGGATCAATATCACTACCTGGAGCTCATCTATTCTGAGTAGTCTACAGTCCTGCAACAGCGATGACGGGTCTGAGTCAGTGGGAGTGGCAGCAGTCTGATTACTCATGCTACTTGATGTCCCTGGAAACTTCACGGCAACATATGCACCATCCACTTTAAGTACCTGAAATAGAATATAAAGGAAGTGAGCAGTGAATCAACATGTCTTATCACAGAAACACAAAGTAGGCCTAAATTATCTAGCACATATTTATTAATCAAATTGCAACGTTAAACAATATTTTAGAGCACCCACCTTTCCCACCGGGACATTTTTAACATCCTCCACAAACACCACCTCTCTGAGAGGCCACTGCTCTTCATTCACCTTCTCCTCCTCCTTCGGGGCAGGGGTAGAACGCCTTCGCTCTGCAAGAAATAAAGTAATAATCTCAGTGTGGACTTAGAAAAACAAATTAACACAGGATGCAAACTGTACACTTTATATGGCACGTAAATAGCAATCTATATTGACTGTGAGCTGGCCATACGTCCTTAAAAAGAAAATGGAGAAGGTGCCAGACAAAGTCTGTGCACCATCTGTTTCAAAGTCAAAGAACTAATGAGAGCACAGTGAGGAAGGAATTGCTTGTGTGCCTGAGAGTTAGAAACAGAGCGAGAGAGAGAGAATGAGAACTACAGATTAGAGGGAGATAACAAGAGGAGAGATGACATACTGTAGGGAAGTGAGGCACTGCTAGCAATAGAGGAGGTATCACTGCAGGTAGAGGCTGGGGAGGGAGGAGGACCCATCTCAGTCTTCACCAGCTCTGGCTTGCTCTCAGTCCTATGGGGTAAGACCAAAATAGTGAGATTAATTTGACTTCTCAATGCTTCTACAAAAGGAAAAAGGAACAACAGAATCCTGCAGAACACCTTGCCTGCTAAATTCTACAAGAATTTTAACTCTGCTAGAGCAATGGTTCCCCAGAGACTGGGTCAGGACACACAAATGGGTCACAGGAG
This sequence comes from Solea senegalensis, assembly GCF_019176455.1. Classification (NCBI taxonomy): domain Eukaryota; kingdom Metazoa; phylum Chordata; class Actinopteri; order Pleuronectiformes; family Soleidae; genus Solea; species Solea senegalensis. The sequence continues at coordinate 9,077,602 of NC_058029.1, forward strand.
ATTTTTTTGGGTTCCCAAACAAATTTGCAAAATTTTCCAGACCTTTAGTTAAGATTTGTGCATAGTTTTCAAATAATATGCATAAAATGCAGGTTTAATTAATTTACTAAACATATATTTACAATACCTTAAAGGTTCATATCTTTCTTTTACGGTGACTTAAACTTCTGATGCTAAAAAGAACCCTAGAATCACTAAACATATCATGAGAATCTCATTATTAACCAATAAAAACTCAGAAATGATACCTACTGCCCTACTTCTGAACTTTTTAATATCTACTAACATGATGAATGACATCAAAGTACATCCAAACATAAAAACCTCAGAATGCCTTGAGTTTCTAGTTGGTTTCTTGTTGGGCTGAACGTTTACAGACATGAAATAATTTAACCATGAGATATTATTTTCAAATAAAACAAAACTGACTTGATTTCCTGGGTCTTAGTGGTCTTCTCCATGTTCTTGAGGCTCTCTGGAGAGCGCAGCTGGAACCTGCAGCTGTCATTCATGTTCCAGACAGACTCCAGAAGGACCCCCACTTTAGGAATCCCAGCACTGACAGAAAAGGCCACTGCACCAGCATGGTAGAGGGGGTTATTCCTCAAGCAAACCTAAAGAAGGAATATGTACAAATTACTAGTAGCAAGACATGTGTTTAAAAACTAACTTCAATTACTTACATGAGTCATAAAACTTGTCACAGTTAATTAACATTAATGTGCAAAACTCTCAAAGCAGGGGAAATTTCATAAATATACCTGTGTTCCCACAGTGATGTTGGGTATTGAGGAGATGCCAGCACTGGACTTTGGCTTTTTGTTCTTGGCTCTAGCCTTTTCAAGCATCTTCTTCCGTTGACTAAAAGGCACAACACCCCTGCAGGCAAATACAAGCAGTGAAGTGTCAAAACATCACAACATCCATGAAATCACCACTCACTCCAAAATCTACAAAGACATCACTTACGCAACAAGTAAACATTTACAGATAAGATTTACATTTCAGAAAAGATTATAATTTGGGTTCAGCACAATATGCTTGTAACATTTCTCTTACCACCAATAGAGGCTATTCTCCAGCTGTGCACACGTGTAGAGGGCACAGCAGTGCAGTGACACCATGCGTTCGCCCTGCAGTTCGGGGAAAGCCTGAGCACTGTGCTCCAGCTTAGAGGCCACAGTGCTCAGTGTGTCATCCACCCAGGTTGCAACCTATACCCACACCCACAGACAAGCGTGAATTAATGAGTAATTCATTAAATAATTGTGTATGATGTTTATTTACTCAATGACAACTTAAGACTACAAAAATGATCCTGGGAACTTTTATCAAGAATCAACCACATAAATTCTTATGACTGACATCATAATGTACCTTGTTGGTTTCTGTAGCTATGGTGGCTCTGATGCTATTGGCAGACAATAAGGTGATCTTCTCATTGGCCACACCCAGGAATGACACACGTGGATGATGAATGGAAGGATTCTGATGGCAGTGGGAAAGGTAAGTATTATTTTAGGCATATTATAATCAGACAGGCAATATTGCATTTCAATAAAAATAGAGTTCTTTTTTTTTAGGTTTTAAGTCACCTGTGCATTCCTGTAGGGTTCAGGTTCGCTCCACTTCCACTGATAAAGCTCTCCTTTTGAACTGACAGCCACCAGCTCTGAAAACATGGCTCCAATGCTCACAAACTTCACACCATCCTGGACATAAAATTCAAGATCTCAATAAATGTCAAAATTTACCAAGCCAGTTTAATTTGCCATCAAGCTCTTTGTACAGTGTCATGGAAAACAGTTTGCATTGTCGTATTTCAAAATTAAAATTCAAAATTTTCGTCTTTGAACCTCCTACCTTGTCAGGCCACCACTGGAGCTCCTCTCCCAGGGAGACAGGACTCTGGACTGGGATGCTCTTCTTGTCCAAGCTAGGCTCACCCTCGCGGCTGGTGGAGCCTCGCTCTGTGTCAAACGATGCCCCATCTAGCCACCGGCGCTCGCGTAACCTCAACACAGATTCTCGTTCACGTAACAGCTCTGAGTCACGCTCTAGGGGAAGAAGGAGAACTGGTATGCAATAAGGTCACACCAGTGGGATAGAAGTAAGCCACTCTCTGGGAAAGACCCGTCAACATAGTTTTAAGAATATAGAGAAAGGTAGAGTCTTAAGAATTACTGTAATGCAAATCAAAGTTGCAATATGGAAGATTCAGTGGGAGTCTCAATTACACTGGTGAGTGAATCAGTTTGCACGCTCATGTTAAAATGCGACATAGAAGAGGAAGTAATAGACAGGAAGAAAGCATGCATGAGGGCTAAAAATGGGCTAAGAAGGTTTTTAGAATAGACTGCCTTAAAAAAGGGTCCCCATGAAGACAGGTGGGCAGAGCGGGCCTTTCTCAGAGAGCTCACAATATGTACTACATCCATGCACCATACAACACCAAACATTTATAGCCTTGCAAACCTGTTAATAAAACCAACTAACTGAAGAGTGAATTTTCCCACCCAAAAAGCTTACACAATTTCATAGAACATAACTTAACATAAAATCTCAGTGAAGCGAAGGGGTAAATATTTTAAACTCTAAAAATACAAAATCATTCCATATCAAAACAATGTGTTGCTTGTAAGATAACTTTAATTAAAATAAATCTTCTTTTTTTTCAAACAATCCTCAGAAGAAAAAAAAGAAGATTTTCCCAGTTCTCAGTTGTGCAATCATTTGAAGCCCCTGAAGCTGCATCCCCACAAACAAAAGCCATCACCAGTGCTGGCACCAAAGTCTCTCTAACACTTTGCCTTCCCTTCACTAGACAGAGGCGAGTTTTTGAGTTACCTCTGGAGGATCCCAGGCGAGACAGTGAGGAACGTCTAAAAGAGGGGTAGCCAAAATAGCTGATGTCCTCTGAGAACATGGCATCAGCATCAATAATCACACTGGGATGGGCAGAGTGAATGTCTGCATCCAACAGTGACATCAGGTCCTCTACATGGAACAAAGGCACAAAAGGATGCAACGTTTCAGAAAAATGTTTTTGTTTTACTTTTACAATTATGGCAAATACTATCGAGTCAATTTCAATGACTATAACACAATATTTTGAATAAGACAAAAAAATACATCATCCCCATTTGTTGTTATTTTTTGACAAACCTCCAGGGAGGTAGGACTCGCTGGCCGTATCATCCCCATCATCTCCATCTTCATCATCCCGGCTCAGCAGGTTGTTGACGGCGAGGTTGACATCCAGGTTGGTCCTCTGGAGCTCCCTAATGATCACACTCCTCGACTTACCCTGAAGGACTACTTGGGCCTGATGTCACAGGCAAGGCAAAAAAAAAAGATGTAATTGTTTCTTGTTATATATTGTGAGTAAATATAGAAGCTGAATAATTTTAGCAAGGAAAAGGTTTTCAGAAAACGCTGACATTAATGTAATCTTAGCAGGATGAAAAAGTTGCAAAGACTGAGATTATTGTACCTGAGTGATGAGTTCTTCAGGGATGACAGAAGCTGGTATGACTGGCTGTGGCTGGCTACCCAGAAGGCCAGAACCACGGTCCCTTCCAGTACGAATCACTCTGGTCTGTCGGCGGGAATCGCGAGCCGCTGTTGAAGACCTGCCTGAAGTGCCTCCGCCTCCACTTGCTCCTCCACTCCCCCCTCCACCGCTGCTGCCACCTCCTGCTCCACCTCCCCCTGCTCCACCTCCACTTCCACCTCCTCCACTGCCTCCATTTACTCCAGAGCTCCAGCGACTCCTGTTACACACAGTGCAAGGCCATGGTCAGACACAACTGCCAAAAACACCATCTGCCTGGCAGAACAGACTCAAAACACATACACATACACGTGGATACAAAAGGATTCAACCTTTGTGACAGCAGAGACAGGAACGTCCATACTGACAAGGGTTTCCAATATAATCAGGTAGTGTAGGAGAAAAGTGTTGGCATGATATAAAAGTACATAAACATAAAAATATATAAATATATAATGTACACTTGTATATTTTGGTTCAATTTAACATTAAATTCAACAGGTACATGTTTAGTGGATATTTCTGCAGCTGTCAGTTTTGCACAACTTCAATAAGGAGCCACAGCAAATATAATAAGGGCTAGGATTTTTCCTCTCCTGCAATGTCAGTGCTGTGCTCCAACTCTTGAGCCTTCACAGGACCATTCGTCTCTGTCAACCCTGCCAGAACTTACCCAAGGGTGTTGCCTGCCAGTCTGCCCAGTGTGTCAGAACCAGACAGGAACCAGGGAGGATCACTAGTCCTGCCTGGCCTGGAGCTCCTTCCTGTCCCTGAACCACTGCTCAACTTTGAACTGGAAACAAAAGATGGGAGATCAGTTACAAACCTAAAGTTGTCCCAGAAGGACCAAAATAATGTTATTTTACCTGGGGTTAGCAAAAAACTAAATTTACCCGAGGCACATCAAATTATACCCCCGGTTCAGGATTTGTTTTAAATTATTCCACAAAACAGGATGGGGTATTTTGGAGACTAGCATGGCAACACCCTTGGGAATCAGAATTGGCTGCAACTCATTCCTCTTTCAAGACTTTCCATTTTTAAAAGGGATTTTGGGGCTGCAAGTGCTTGCTCCTATTTCAAGATTTGTTATAATGTAATATATATACTATGAGTTTGGTGAAACACATTTATTATACCACAACAGTATATGTTTGTATATGCTGTTTTCTAGTGGCAGGTTAACGAGATTATGACAATCTTCATAAATAGCACAGACAACAGTGATACTAAATGTGAACAATTTCCAGCACAGTTCAGTTCATACCATACTGTGACATAAGACAGTTTAATACAGAAACAAATCACATTCAACAGAAAAGGCAGATTCAGAAGCCAAAATAATACACATAGCTCTTGGTAAACTGACAGACATGTTACAGACAATCTGCCATACTCTTTTTCAACTGGCTTCCCAGCAACAGCGGTGCTGCCGGAAAGGCTATTTGAAACATTTAATCTCTTTTCTTAAGTGAGGAACAAAACATGAGCCCTGCAGAAAAGTTTGGAGCAGGCAGCTCCTCAGCCTTTTACAGCCTGATTCACATGAATATTTAACACCAAGAGGGGCCTCGAAATCATTGTTGGATGTTGTTCTACTGGCAGGACATCGACAACTATCAGTGAGTCATTCACCAAAAATACACACTCACAGCAAACACAAAACAAAGCGGCTAGTAAAGGTATTTTCAGAGCCATAAAAGCAACAAGATCTCAAGGAGTTAAACCAACAATTATGGGATTTTCTTCGTGCTGGTTGTTCAATGTCAAAATTTGTGTTTTTATATTGGAAATTCAAATACACCCCCCCCCCTGTAGTACAATAAATCAGAGAAGCAGCTTAGATGTGGGAATCACTGCAAGATATCCACATTAAATCAAGCAAAACAACAATGCATCCCTGCCAAAGGACTTTCTGGAAATAGATCTGTGATAAATTCAGATATGAGGTTCACTCTTAGAAAAGAAAAGAGTAAGAGTATCACTCTAGAAGCGAAACCATGTCAAAATGATTCATACATGGCAACAAGTTCCAAATGGAATTCAACTCCCACAAATTGCCATCAGGAAGCCTGCACTTGCTTAATGTGCATCTCCACAAGCCATTCATGTCTCATCTCAATGGCAAAGCTAAAACAGTTTCCAGGACATATCTCATCATAGGCGAGTCCCTCACCCATCGTTGCCATCCGGTTTGCTGAGCTCCAGACGATCCGGCTGGACAGCAAAGCTGATTCTACACACACGTCCATCCTGAAAGAAAATACAAAAAAAGCATACAACAGACAAATGAAAACTACTGCAGTATGAATACAAGTATTAAATCATGGACTGTCATTGACACTAAATTTAACATAATCTTACTTCTTACTATGGTGGGAATCTGCACTATAAACTATTAAAGCACTATTGTAATAAAGACAAGAACATAAAAAGAACCTAAAGCTCTTCAAATCACAACGTCCCAGATCAAATGAAAAGCTTCCCATTAAATTTTAACTGTTCTGGTGGGCAGCAGATAATAAAAAACTCTAGGTCCTTAAATGCTTTATATAATAAGATATCATATTTACAGAAATACCTCAAGAAGAAATCCAGCATGGTTTGGACCAACAACACACTGTTTCAGCGGGGCCTGCTCCAGCAAACTAAGGTGTGGATGACTGCATTGGAAAAGACAGAAAACAGCAAACAGACAATTAACAGAATCATGACCACAATATACAAATCAGCCTACAATAACGATATTGAGAGAGACTCACCTATTGTAGCTGTATTTGTTGAGTTTTTCTGAGACTTCACGAAGCCTGGCAAGGAGAAGAACACCACATTAATTCCAGTAAGATCCCTTCAGACCCAATGACTGCAGATTGGCTTAGCCCCATAAAAACTCGAAAGAAAAAAAATACACATATATATAAACAACAATCAAGAAATTGCTGTCAGGATGAATGCACAATATGAGCATCTTTTCAGATTAGTCTGATGAGGAATAATATTTTAGTAGGGGTGCAGTATATCGGTATCAGCAGATATTGGCTTTAAAAACCAATAATCTGTAAATACGATATATCGGGCATCCCTCATTTTTCAAGACATATATATATATATATATATATATATATATATATATATATAAGTGCAATATGCCAAACAAATGAGACAAATTGCAAGCACTGCATCTGTGACGATAGGTCTACACACAAACATACAGCATCAGAAACGGTGATGACCGTGACTTAACAACACTAATGACGGAATTTCAGAATTTCATCCGATAATGCCAACCGAGACACTTTTGACAAACTCAACAGGGAAACCAACTCTGCAAAAGTACTTTGTTACCGCACAAGTTATTTTTGCTTAATTTCAATTTTCAAAGTTAGGTTTATGTCTGCCTGACTGGAAAGTAAACTAGCACCAGTGTCTGTTGCTAAAGAGATCAAGCTCAACAACAAGTTATAGAATAACTTTCACATGTTGGGTTTGATGTAATGTCTGTTTCCACTTGAAGAAACAGATCCAACTCAAACAAGGATGAGATGTGAACATAACATTCAAAAAGGACTGCTGTGGTTTGAAGATTGTTCCAATACAAACGCATGTCAAAACTGTTATTTACAGTTAAACAGATGTAATTCAATAAGGTTTTATTTATTTTTTGGTTTGATGGGAAAATGTATAGCTGTATAATTAATAATAGTGTTTGTATTGTAATTTGAAGTTCACAATTATATTATAAATTTAAAAACATTCCTTATTATTATGGACTTTTGTGCTGCTTTCAAAAACAGAAAGGTGCCAATTCAAGAACAGTTTAAGCAACAGTACTGTTTAGAAAGTAGTTGTTTAGCACCAGTAATGCTTCACTGGTTGGGCCATTGGACGATGCCCTCGTTCTTTGTGAACAGTCAGGAAGGTTTCCTCTATTGCTTGAGCGGAAAAGTTTGCCAAACGCCTGCAATGACTATCCGGAATTTAAACAGGATAAAACAGGACACTACAGCTGCTGCCTTACATGGATTATCATACCTTAAAGTATACCTGAAGTATTACAGCATGAAGTATTACAGCATAAGACAATACAAGGAATGTGAATGTCATGTAAACCATTCTGAATAATACTTATATATAGTATATACACAAGTATATCTATATACTAAGAATATAGATATTTTGAAAGCAAAATTCAGCTTTGTATTACTCGCTTCAAGTCTAAACAGTGTAAGTCCAATATTAGTAATGTATAACAATAAGGAGGGCTTATTTCGCAAAGAAATCAGCCGATTTCCAGTTTTTCAGCAATCATTATTTCAGCAGGGATGCACCACCACAACAATTTTACACAATCCTTAATATCAATGTGCGACTAATAATGATCACCCAACTACTATAACTAGAAACCTGAACAGGTGAGCTCCAAAAGGTCCAAAGATATAAAATAGATAAATGTATAATATACAATGATCACTGGGCCGCATGAGAACAAAGGTGAGCCACACTGTGGCATTCTCATGGATACCAGCATAGCAGCCCAGGTGCTGAATACAATTATATGGGAATCACTGGATTGTATCCTAACTTATCTTTAATATCCTGCAAATTAGGTTTATAGTTGTAGTTGGCTAGAGCATAAAATCATCATCAGTCCAAAACATGTATCCGCCTGAATTTCGGCATGTTTGGGTTGCTGTTGTCCTGTATATGTACTGGCTTCTTCTATTATTTCTGGGTTTAAAGACAGTGGTATGAACAGTGGCATGTGTGTAGAGTGCTCGGGCCAGCTCGAGTCCGACTGATGGTATACATCCAGTAGTAATTTGACGCCAATCACATTATCTGGGTGTGTTAGTTCAACTTTGAGGATTTTATTTTCATACAATTTATGTTGGACAAACACAATAATTAATTTGTTGTAATGTTGTGTAAATATATCTATATTAGTACTTACATAATAATAAAAAGAATATCTATAGGACTGGTTCAATATATATCATTTTAAAACATAAATTGTCAAAAGATAATAATCAGTGTGATTGTCTGATATTACATATAGATATTGTGATAATGTTATCTATAATATCGCTGAAAACTACAGTGGCTTAATGTTTAATCAATTTTGATAAATATATCTCTCATACGCAATAACGAAACACAAATACAGTAGTGATACATCTGTTCTGATAAATGCTCAGATTCCCACACAGATAAACAAATGCCAAATTACAATTTGGGATTTTAATCCAACCGAAACTTCATTACCAACTTCATACACACCACATGTCATTAAGTCTTGCAAAAGAATGCACAAAAACCAGAGACATGTTCTTGAAGTATAACCAGTGCTCCTGTAACCTTGATCCTGATCAATGCGAGATAAATATGTATGCAACGGGGTAATGGCATTTCACAAGTTAGGTAAAATAAACCTCTGGCATTTAGTTGGGGAAATCTGATAAGGTGTACATGCCAAACAGGCGCTTCTGGTGATCCAAGCTGCACCAGCCTTTTTTTATTTCTGATGGAAGCATTTATCTCCTCTGACAACTGCAAGTTCCTTCTGCAGATGAGAGGAGGGGGCCTCCCAGCAGCACATGGTGAGTTGTAGCATGCAGTATAGCATGCATGCCTGAAGATGAAACAGCCATGACCTCTTCAAATAACCAATGGACCACATCACCAACATGTCTGAGTGCTGTTTTCCAAAAGATATGTAACCAGCAGTGTAAACCAATCTTCTCTTTCTCTCAGACCTAGGCGGGTAAACCCAAACTTTGATAGCACACTGACCTGCAAAAAAAATTCTGAGCCTGTAGCCAATTTTTATACTCAAGGTCGGTCTAAAAACACAGCAACTTCTCAGCCTCTAGTCTGTAAGTAGAACAGCTCATTAATCAGCTCAATCTCAATGGATGATATAAATAGATTTATCATAAATCACATGTTCTTCCAAAATACAGGTCGCATACTGTTTCCTGGACATTCCTCCATGACTACTACTCTCTTTAATTCAGACATTTCCAACAGAAATACATTTAAATAAATACATTCTGACACCTCGTCATAAACAATAGTATGTCCAATCAAATCTACTGTCCGTGGGGGATGTGGCTTTTGAGTAACAATGGAAAGAAATCAAGTAAGTGAACCCCATCTTGTTTACTTTGCTAAGCCCTGACTCTTATAAAGTCGATAACAAGATTATTATAAAAGGCAATGTCGCTAGCTGTGCATCTCTTGATAATCCAAACTTAATATCGGTGCAAAATGGAAAAAATTACAATTGAGTAAATACTGTGTGGTGGTATTGGCCGGTTAACTGTGAAATTAAACCGTTCACTCTGTCACCCAACACCCTGCAACACCAATATTTAGCTTTGTCAAAGAGCGTGGCAGCTAATTGGGGCTACTAGCATTAGCAGCAGTTATCAGTTAGCTGACGTTAGCTTCTTCATTGGTCGTGATAATCAACGGAGCGCCCACAAAATAAACAGTGACACATGCCAAAATTAGCGTACATCTAATTTCCACACGCACACTCGTGTTTTTCGAGCGACGTTGCGTTTTACGACCCTTATTTCCCTCTCTTTTCCCCATCCCCCAATCCGCATTGTCTATCTCAACTTTGACTGTGAGCCAATCCTTCTGGAGAACCAAGGAAACAGCCTGCTACCATTAGCAACCCGTGCAAAATCCAGTTAACAGGCTAGCGGCTAGCGCCGGACTGGATGTTTAGATAGCAGCGAGCTAACGCGGATCGCTCAAGATGCCGGGCCTTTTTTCAACCCCGGGGGTCATTTAAATTATTACAAAACTGAAACCACAAACACATGACAACGTCAACGCCGTTTATAAACACAACACGACCCCCGGTGTATCACACCCAACGAGATAATCATGATTTTACTTGCTCTTTTCCACGGGCCGCAGCGAAATACCTGTCATTGAGCTGATCCTCGGTCCCGGGCAACGGGTGAACAACGAAGTGTATAGATGTCATGGGGTCAATCCAAAACCACACATACGCGTGTGGACGACGTGGAAAATGTTGTTCTTTTGTTTGCGGTGTGAATGTGAATTCATAAGAATCGTTTAACGGCGAAAAACCTCGAGTTCAGATCCCAGCCTCCTCACCCACATGCCGCCATCTTAACTCTACCAAGCTTCTTCCCTCCGTGTGTGTGTGTGTGTTGATTAGCACACATGCAGCCACTCCGCTGGTTGGAGCTCGAGCACAAACAGGAAATGTGTTAAATTGGATGCGATTGGCCTCGAGAAGAAAGGCAAAACCAGTGTGTTCCACAATAATACACCACTGACAAACCTAAAGGCTTTGTATTGACCAGGTATTCAACCATTTCCTTCGATGACCATTAGCATTTTCACTTCATGCAGGTTCACTACTGTGCAAAATAAAGCCCTGTTTTTCGTCTTCTAACCCAAGACAATAGAATGGAAGGACCACAATAGAATCTCGATTTATCATTCAACTCGTGTTTGTGCGGTCACAGTAAACAATATTTTGGTGAATTTTTACGTCATACCTTTGCTTGTATTTTGTTTTATATTTGTTTGTAATTTATGAAATCAAAAAGCATGACAATAATTGCCATTATTGTTACTATTCTGTACACTTCACTTATATAACACAATCACCTTTAAGATTAGATATACTAATACAATATATAATAGATACCATATAACAACAATAATAATATAATTAATAAATACAACATTATATACTCTATGAATGGTCTCTGTATGACTGGCAACCCCACCTATGTCAGCTCCCTGTGACCCTCATGTGGGAATCAAGCGTTAAACGAGTGAATGATTAATAATACACTATACATTAACAAATATATACATGTACTGTATTAACAAACTGTATAGTTTCAGGATAAGCAATTACATTATCAATTTTTGATGCATAGTGATTGTTTATTGCAACATTTCTGGCCATTGTGTGACCATATGTTTTAATATTATGTGATTAACTAATATGGTTATACTTGCTCCCATCAGACTTCAGAGAATGGCAACATTCATGTGGTACGTGATGCTATTCTTACAAAGAAGCTGCATTTAAAACAGGACCTGGAACTTAAAACAGAACACTGTGAAGGAAGGTGACTTGCAGTCTGTTTGACTTGAGCTTCCCACCTTAAGATAATCAAATAGTCAACCGTGTTAGGTTTGGGAAATGTTGCAGCTCATTGAAACATCAGTAGATTCAGGGAGGGGGGAAACAATCAGGGGGAGACAGAGCAATGTGGACTCAAGGTCAAACCTGTGCAGAGCGGATAAAAGAAAGGTCTTGGAGCAGTGCAGTGCTTGATTATTGGCCTGCTGAATGTAAGTAGGGAAGATGGAGGGAGGAGTGGGCATCACACATCAAGGCACATATCTGAGAGCACTGCCATGTTCATGTTATACAGCACAATGAACAATGTTGATTTCCTTTCTACTCCAAGGAAAATATAAATCAGTGGAGAAATATAGTGTTTTTTGTTTTAAAAAAAAGAAGAAGAAAGAATTAAATTAAAATCAAAAGGATGGGAATTTTCTGATTATCTCTCTAATCCACAGACTAATTCAAGAATCCTATAAATACATTTTCTTTTCATACCAGCAGATGGCAGAGTTACCTTTCATCATTATGAGACCACTATTAGTCCCAGAAAGCCTCCTACCAGAGTATATGCAGTAACACCAGTATTGTATAGTATAGTACCTTAAAGGGATACTTGAGTAAAAGTAAAAGTATCTTACCATAAACGTACTTTGGCAGAAGTTGAAGTCACATTTTTAATAATATATTTTTAATAATATTATTAAGACTTTTACTTTAAAAAGTAAAAGTCACCCCATGTTGAAGAGTGTGAATGGGTGAATGGCAAAGCTGTAGTGTAAAGCAGCTCATCAAGACTATAAAAGCTCTACATAAATACAGACCATTACCAACTCTTCTTCTGATGTTATATGGTAGTAACAAAGATAGTTAGAGTAAATGTAGTGGAGTAGAAGTACACAGTTTATGTGTAGTGGAGTAAATGTAAAAGTTGATAGAAAAACAAATAACAAAGTAAAGTTCAGATATGTGAATTTTGTGCTTAAGTACACTAACAAAATATAAGTACTTTGTTACATTACAACAGTGAGCAACATAAAACTGATAAATGCATATGGATACACACACTGAGAGGGAAACCGATCAATTGGAAAAAATATAATTGACTGAAAATAAAGTGTTTTATATAAAAAGATCTAAAAGACCCTAAAACAGGGAGCGAGGGGTTTACCATAGAAGGAGTTGTAAGGACAATTTTAAGTAAGGCATGACACAGAATAAAACAATTGTCATTGCCCTGGTTAGGTCCACTATTTATCTGTTATATAAACAAAGGGCATTCAAACCAAGTGACTGACTTTACTGTGACACACCTCTTTTATTTAGCCTTAACTGTAGCTCACACTGATTGGACCTTACATTATATATAAATACAACAGATATACTGTAAAATAAAGTAAAATATATAACACCCATTATTGGTAATCTTTCTTATTACACTATTTTTATTTAACATATTGTTTACTCACTCCCTACACCATTTTAGGCAGTGTCAGGTACATAGGCATTTCTGTTTGAGTGGCTACTTACCCAGTCTAACTGAAATAATAATAATAATATTGTTGGTTAAAGAGTTCAAATAAGAGACAAAACTGCATGTGTCATTAAAAAAATAAAGTGCACAATATAAGATATGTTTATTATTTATTTTTCCCTGTTTATTGATTTCAGGTGAGAGTTTAAAGAAGCCAGTTCCATTGCCCTATAAAGAGACAAAAAAAGAAATAGTCAAACAAAACCACAGAAATCTCTTGAGCTATATATAGGTAGGGGGCAATGGGCTATCAAGTGACCTTTGGTGATGTAAAATATGGGTCCAAAGAGTCTGAGCCAGGAAACTGCACTATCCTCAGAGCAAGGTTAGTAGGAAATGTGCACATTTCAGACTGCAATTTGTCATAAGAGACTTTATCATTTATAAATTGAGGCCACATGAATACCTGGGATATCCCAGAAGACTTTTCAAATATTTGGATAAATGATTTTATTTTAAGATAAGATAAGATCAAATAACATCATCCTTTATTCGTCTCACATGGGGAAATTTGCAGTGTTACAGCAGCCAAAGGAAATAAAGACTATTAAATACTTTTCTATTGACCGTAGAACACTTAAGATGTTTAAATCCTTTCAAATAACGCACAATACCAACCTGAACAGCCTTAAACATATTTTCAGATCAAATACCTGAACTAAGAGGATTTTAACAGATCCAAAGTATCCACTTTTCACTGCCTTTGAAATGCAACCCTCAGATAGCAGCTATCACTATACCCAGTCATTTCAAGAAACAGGACAAAACAATCAAACATTCCACAAGTAATCAGCTCTTTAAATAAACACTTGAAGGGTAATGGGAAGGTTTGAATCCCTCTCTGCTTTTCCTGCTCAGCAGGTCTGAACAGGGTCAACTTCCCTCATCCTCCCCTTCCCCTCCCTGAATGATATGTTTTATCTGAACATTCATTTATTTCCCCAATTTTACAATGGCATCCATGCAAGTGGGCACTGTGCACTCACATTATTGGGTTGCGATGGGAATGTTGAAGGCTGTTTTAGTATTCAGTATTCTTATAAGCCATGTGTCTTAGTATACTAACTGGGTGAAGTGTTATGTTGTGGTTTTTGTTTCTCTTGCTTGTGTGGTCATGCCAATAGAGAACATGTAAACTCACTGAAAAACTACAAGTAACTTGTAAACATAATAAGTTATGGAAAATATCTCTATTGTTACTATTGTCTCTAGTGGCCAAAACTGTTAAGATAGAAACATTCATAAAGATTATAAATGAATGAATGAATAAATTAAACATTTTTGGGTTGTTTTTTTTTTGTCTCTTGTGCTCGTCTCATTCCTGGATATGCTTTTGAGGAACATCCAGCAGTGCCAGACATAGCCAAAGCTTTTTGTGCGTCTCGTTGTGTTTGTTTTTCCATTGTGTGTCTGCAGCCGGGCTTTTGTTCTGGTTCTCTGTGCTGTGCAGGAAGGTCTAGACGGCTGACACTTGGTTAATCCTCAGGGCAGCCCCAGGCCGTCCACTGTTGACTGACCTCTATCAAGTACAAGAGGCTTGACAAATAAGTTGTATTCAAATAGAAGCAGACCAAACATCTGAACCCACTTCATGTTCAGAAGAAATACTAAAAACAGGTTCTTCTTATAGTCAGGTGGTTTAATAACAGGGACTCATCTGGTCAATCATTCCTTTCCTAGAGGATGTTGCTCTAATTTTCTGATGTTCTTAATTTTTAGAAGTAAAAGTATTAAAAAACTCAGGAGTTAAGATTGAGTCATGGCAGCTCAGTTGTAGGACAAGTGGGTTCAATTCCTGGCTCTGGTAGTCTATATGTGTCCTTGAGCAAGACACTTAATCCCATGTTGAAGTGAGTGAATGGTAAAACTGTAGTGTAAAGCAGCTCATCAAGAATAGAAAAGCTCTATATAAATACAAACCATTACCAACTCTTCTTCTGAGTTAATTTGGTAGTAACAAGCAACAAAGATGGTTAGAGGAAATGTAGTGGAGTGAAAGTAAAAGTTGCTAGAAATATAAACAACAAAGTTAAGTACAGATACATGAATTTTGTACTTAAGTACAGTAACAAAGTATTTTATAGTGTTATATTAAAACACTGCTTTACAATAACATATAGTTGCTGTCAAAGGCTATATGTTAAATAAAAATGTTGTATATAAAACAACATTTTTATTTTAAAGTGATTTTTAAAAATCATTTTAATTTTACTTTTACTAAAATATGTTTTTTTTGGAAGCAGTGTATTTCGCTATGTTTTAAATCACATCGGTTACTAAGTATAAAAAATTAGAGTGAGAAAGTTAAAACATTTGTGACCTTTGACCCATTTTGACTGATGCATTGACTGACACTTTGTCAGCACTTTAATTCGTAAACTTTTGCCTTTAATTAAAACAATTAATGTGACATTTGTTTCCCTTTTGCACAACACAATACAGAAGAAAATAAGTAACTATTACTGTAAGAAAAAATTTGTAGACCAGTACTTTTACTTAAATAAATAGTGGTACTTATACTTGAGTAGTATACTTCAGTACTCCACCTCTCCTCCGCTTTATAGTAAAGTCAGTCTTGTGAAGGATCTGTTGACACTGCTTCTTACAGAAAGAAGTGTGTGTGTGTGTGTGCGCGTGTGTGTACGGGCCGCTTGTGTACCACGCCGTCTCCACGTTCCTGTCAGCCCTCGATCACGCAGCGACTCGCTCTCTCATTGGTCAGAGCTCGAACACACCTTTGCGCGGCATTGGGCGGTGCGCTAAGCCCCGCCCCTCTTTTCCCCCACCGCATTTTGAAACGATGAATGGGGGAACATTACGCTGTGGGCAAGAAGAAGAGGCTGCAAACACAGCAACAGCTTTGGTTTCAAGTGCTCACAAACAAACCGGAGGACTGACGAGTCGAACCCGGGCGGTCCTGAATCACACATGACATATGTGAGTAACATTTTTCCTTTCAACCAAATAAACGTCTCTCCTCCTTCCTGGAGGTAGTAGAACATAACGTTTATGTAAATTAATGTGCACTCACTGTTCATTTTTGATGACTGTCAAGCATTTTTATGATTACTGAAGCCTCTTGCAGGGTTATATTGTGTGTATGATGATAATAGCTATACTGTGTAGTGGTGGCGGTGATTGGGTCAGGGCAGGGAGGGGTTGTGTGACTGTTTGTGTAAGCAGCACAGCTGGTGATTTTATCCCCCAGTGGAAGTAGGTGAAAGGGCTCCAGTGCAGAGCAGAGCTGATCATGCTCATTCCACATGCTCCTCTGCATACAGTATACTGCTGGGACATGGCAATGGTCCATTTAAAACATTGACTGAAATGTTGCTGTGATGCTAAGACACGTAGTGTATGCCACATTTCACAATGTCTAAAAGCTCAAATCCAGCACAGAGACAACAAGTATATAGGTTGTTCGTTGTTCTGATATCTGCTCTTGTACCAGAGTGACAGCATGGACACTGAGGAGCTCCAGAGGAACCTCCAGCCTACCTCTATGGTTGAAGAGGACATGGACGCCGTGGAGGCCCTGATGTCCATGACTACACACTGGAAAACGAGGAGCTTCAGGCTCAGGCAGGTTAGACCCCTGACCCCTTCGTCGGACAGCTCAGGAGATGACTGTGCCTCACCAGGATCTACCTCGCTACAGGACTCCACACTGGTAAATGTCCTGTGTGATCTATGACAATGGTGTTCTAGCCTTTTATTTAATTTGTAGTTCAAACCATAACCTTTCTTTCCTCCAGTGTATGACACCACCATATAGCCCACCTCACTGCGAGGCCACACATTCACCCACAGCAGCAACAACCGTTCATCTACCTGCAGAAACTGGAAGTCAAACCCTGCTGCCAACACAAGACGCCGATCTGCGAACACATGCTGCTGCGTCCGAGCAGAGGTTCCAGTGCACTAGTGTGATCCGCCACACTGCGGATGATCAGCAGTGCTGTTCCAGTGTCCATCCTGTCTCAACAGAAGACAGACTCTGTCAAGTTCACATAAATGACTCTAGAGAGGATTTGCACTTAGAAGATGGACTGAACCACAGAGACTCTGAATCTAGAGCCACCACACCACAAAAGCCTTTGACTGCAACTGTGACGAATGTGGTGAAGGACAGTAAGACGCAGAGGAGCATTTCAGGTCCAAGTGATGAATCAAACATCCCTCCGTGTGTCTCCATTGTCCCTGCTTGTAATAATGGAGTCTCTCATGTGCCTGTCTACTGCCAGATCCTTCCTGTCTCTTCTCTTTCCACCAGTGTTGTACAAAAGCATGTCACAGCCGCTGAGAGTCCAAAGCAGAACTCACCAATTACCCAAAAACACACAGTACTGAATTCACAACCCCAAGCAGCTTCTTCAGCCCAGGTATTTGTCCTTGGGCACCAGGTTGCACAAAGTCCCCTAATGCTCCTTGTCCCTCAGTCAGCTGTTCCTACGATATATGTTCAGCCATCGCTGGTGACACCCAGTACCAACAAGTTGCCAGTCATCGCGCCTGCACCTGGACGCACCGTGCTGGAGCAAAGACAAAGCCCGCTGCAGCCTGAGTTGTCCCGTATACGCAGTCACGTTTGTCCCCATGAGAACTGTAGCAAGACCTACTTCAAGAGCTCCCACCTAAAGGCTCACATGAGGACACACACAGGTAAGAGAACAAGGATGTGGATACTGTATTTGAATGTCCTATTTTCACTAAGCAGAACAGTTTGGTTTGGTTTGGTTTCTCAATTATTTACATTTTGACTGAAAAAGCTGTGATGGGTACGTCACACTTTTTGGTCATCCATGCCCACGGTTCAGATCACACCATATTGAGAGTCTTTGTATGTCCATGTCCAGTAAATCTCCTTGCATAACCAGTGCATATGGTGCATATTTTAGTCCATGCAGACTAAAACTGAAGGTGTGCTTGTGTACGTGCGTAGACCACCATGGAAATGTGCAGATAATGAAATTTGGGTTATGCGGACCTCTGCAAATATGTGGACATGGAAAGAATGAATCAGGCCTAAAGGGTCAGCCAAATATGCAGGGGTGTTCTACAGTAAGTGACTGCAGAAGTTACCAAGAGTATTTAGTGACAAATGATAGAATTTAACAGACTGGGCTCAGAGGGACACAGCAGTGCTCTGCTTTTGTCCCCTCACAACACTGAAATATAAAAAGCTTTTTCATTTTAGGCCATGTTCACTCCCTCAGGGCTAACTACTAAGACAACCACTGAAAGACCATGTAAATGTAAAAGTTTTGTATATAGTGAATTTTCACTTCCAGACTACAACTAGAATGGAAGTTGTAAGAATTGCACAATTGAATCACAATATTGGATTTAAGGCGTTTTGAGTTTGTTTTTCAACTAATAATATCATCACACAGCAGTGATTACTGTGTCGTGTTTCGCTTCTTTGCTGAATTTATCGTTGGGCTACAGTGACATGTGGTACGATGTCCAACCATTTATGGTGCCGGTCTGCACACCCAGCTGTTAAAATACCGTTCCAAACCATATTACGGCAAGCTGAACTGCACTGAACTGCTTGGTGGAAACACAGCTGTTATTTTTAAATTATACATGTTTCAACCATGTAACCAAATCACTGTTCATCATCTGGTGCAGGTCATTTATTAACAAGTCAAAAAAATGTTTGCTTCAGGTGAGAAGCCCTTCAAATGCAAGTGGGAGGGCTGCGAGAGGCGATTCTCTCGCTCTGATGAGCTGTCTCGCCACCGACGTACCCATACAGGAGAGAAGAAATTTGTCTGCCCCTTGTGCCTAACCAGCTTCATGCGCAGTGACCACCTGGCTAAGCACGCCCGAAGACACCTAACAGCAAGGAAGACGCCCTGCTGGACATTGGGGGTTACCCAGGCTGCTGACCTCACTCTTCTAAACACTACATCCAAGTAAAGACAGTGAAACTGTAGAACTCAATGTGTTTAAATCTTCGTTTTGTTTGTGTACCTGGTTTATCACCATTCACCTGAACACTTGCACATCACTGCTGAAAACCAAAAAATTAAGTAGTTGCTGCTCAGGTTAATGGTCTATTTACATATGACTGAGAGTTTTGTAATGTAGCTGAGAAATGACACCTTCACTGTCACATATATTTAATATGCTGCTAATTGTTTTTCACTTTTGCAAAACACAGTGTGTACTACTGTATGTTTACTTGTCAGTGATATTTGACCAAAGAATGTTGCATGGTTTTCTTTTGTGCCTTATGGGAATGTAATTGTTGAACTTTTTGCACATAGCTGTTAGTTGGGATTACATTTAAAAATTAGACTAAATTAAACTTGAACACAGGTATTTTTCTGTCATTATTCAATGGCATCCACATTACTTTGTACTGCTTACACCTCTCATTCAAGTGTGCTTGGTATCTGCATCATTATCTGAACAAGGAAATTGTCAGTGTGTTGGACCACTAACTTTTAAATAGGTTTGACAGCTGCAACTACATCAAATCAGTAACATTTTCACTATGTACATTTATCATTTTTTTTAAGACACCAAAATCATACAGACTAATTCACAGTCCAGTCAGTGAGGTGTTTATTACTGTTCACGTTGACAAGCACAGTTACATGTTAACTACAGACAACTGCCCGATAATTTATCATGCCTTACACAGTTTGGAAGACAAATTCACAGATATGGTTCACACTTAACAAATAACATTCATTTGAAGAGTCAAAAAAAGTATAATTTTTTTAACAAATACAACTAAAAAAAGGGTTCTAACACTTAAAATTGTTTTCTTGGAACAAAGACCCTTTCCACGTCAGCTGATTACTTATCCTTGATCACTTGCATTGTTCCATCTGCAGCACATGCTGTCAAATAAGACCTCCTATAACCTGCTGAAAAAAAACCACTAAAGACACCAGTTTGCTGGTGAACACTGAGCCATTGGCTTTCCAAACACACTGGAGCAGGAAGAATTCATCATTTCTACTCGGGCAGTTTTCACGGTGACCCTGCCACACTAATCAAACTGCTAAATGTTCACATGTGCAGCAACGTAGTGCTGCAAGCCTTCAGTTTAAAACACTGAGAAGGATAACATATTTTAAATTGTCATAATGAAGTCAAGATTTTATCACATAAAATACTACACGGCCAATTTAAGTCAAAAAAACACTTCTTCAAAAAGCACACAGGGGCTCATGAATGTTCCTACTTAAATACGTGGCTCCACTCAGGGATACATACTGTGTCTTACTTAAGATTGGCAGCAGCAGAGACAGACACAGGTAACACATTTGTCACATAGAATTATTTATACTCTTTATAGGTCTGATGTTCGAGTGTAAACTGTAGCTGCATGGGATGCCTAAAGCCAAAGCAAAGGGAAGAATGTGTTTGTCTTTTTGGAGTCATCCATTTTGTTGTACAGTAATCAGCACCTTGTTGGGATTTCCAGGTCTAATCCTGATACACAGTCAATTAGCCACATGAATTTGATGTGGTCCCAATAAGTTCAAGGCAAACACTATCTGCACTGTGATTTCGGTTCATCCCAGTGGAATATAGACAAGACTAAGCAAGCAGCAGCAACCAGTGAAGGAGGTGTCGAAGACTTCCTGGCCTTATGAGCGCTAAGCAGGGACAGAGAGAGCGGCCCCTGTTAGGCAAGAATTGAGGAAATAAGGGACCAAGGAGAAGTTCTTCAGTGTTGCCTCATGGACGACACCAGTGTCCTGCATTTCAAACCTGGTGGAAAGAAATAAAGTTGAGTTCAAGGCACATGTGAGCACAAAACACCCAGGACACACAAAATTGTTTTAAAACTCTGCACTGCAAAAAAAACCCCACTTGACTATCACCTGTTCTTACCAGTCTCTAGAAGAGATGACATAATATACAGGGGGTGGGGGTGAGTCAGTGGCAGTGCATAGTGGCTGACCCAGACTGTAGGCCCCAGCGTGGGTGAACATGAGCCAGTCTCCAATGTTGAGCTCGGGTAACAAACAGTGCTCCACTACTTGGTCCAGGTCATCTCCAGAGGGACCCCACAGGCTGCTGCTGAACACTGGAGCATCAAGGGATGCGTTCTGACAACACAGAACAGAGGTCATCTTTGTTCAGTAAAACTAAACAAAGGTGAGAAGGGGTTTAGAAACTACCACTGGCAAACTTTATACAGGAAAAAACACAACCTACTGATAAGAATGAGATTATAGATAACTACTTCAAAGCTGCCGTCAGTGAGAGACTTGTGAGAGGCAATCGGAATAAAAAAAGGCAACCAACTCCTTTCTGGTGAATCATATTTGATAACACGAACCCTCTGTAAACAAGCAATGCTTCAGAGAAGAAGCACAACACAAAACAGAAGAGAGCACTGTCAACATTATAGCAATAACATTTTATACTTGAGGCCCTCTTTCAAACTTGGAAAAAGTGCAGCCTCTGCGACTGGACTGCAAAAACATGCAAGTAGAGGATGAAATTAGCACATTCACCCCGGTGTCATGTTCACATTACTGCCGATCGGAGCCAGAGCATTTAAAAACCCACATCTATTGCAGAGTCAACCTGGGACTGAATGCTTATTTAAACCACTCCCATTGCAGACAAAGGCCAGTTTTAGTGGGTGTTAATTCGTTTTTTGAACTCAGGGAAAAGGTCTTAGGAGTCTGTAAGTAAATCTAGGAGAAACTTTTCAAACTAGTTTCCAATCAGGAGCAACTGATGTAAGAGCGACTGCTTTCACCTCCACTGAGTAAAAGTCACAGAGGCTGTCACTTCAGCAATTTTCACCAGTGTAACTGAGACACTGGGTGATCTTAATATCATGAGAAAAAACTTAAAACATCATATAAATTCACTATATACAATAAAATGTATTATGACTGATGATGGATTATTATTGGTATGCTTTCACTCTCATTATTACAGACAAGTATGTATGAATAAAAGCTTCACCAATGTTTTAACTACTGCACACTGTGACCCAGAAAATGAACAAGACTCACCTTGTGAAGAGATGGAGCAGCAATCGATGTGTCAGAGAGTTTGCTGGCAAACGATCCATACACTCCCTCATTCAAGGTGTACTGAAACTCGGGCTCATTGTTGGGTGACAGATCATCTGTTCAGACAGATTGAGCACAAAATCTATGAAGAGTGACATAGCTTTATTTATTTTGTTTCATATAACAGTTTGTGTGATTCACATATTTAACTAATTCTTTTTGGCACAGCAGTAGGGATGATGTCACATATTGAATTGGTTATATTACTGTCACACTCCTTGTAATTTGGAAGTAAATGGATCTCTTAAAGTGAGCATTAAGCCACTGACCATTCTCCTGACCATGGTGATCTCGAGCAACCACTTCCTTGGAGATGATGTTAACAGCCAGGGTGAAAGCAGATGAGACAAAGAAACTACCGGGCTCCGCAATGATGGAAACCCCAGTAGATAGAGGAAAGTATAGGTCTACCATAGACATAACGGCACTATTCATCTACAAAAAGGATGACAGAGGTAAAAAGTAAGAACCTAAGTAGGTAATGCCTTTGAAAATCAATACATTATGATTAATCACATGGTGCCAATTTGCAGTGTGTCAAAAAAGGTTTTCTATGGTTGGCCAAAAGAACATTATATAGGACAGGAGGACCAGGAGTACATTTTGAAAATTGGGAAATGAATAAAAATGTATTAAACCGTAAAGTGTACAAAAACAGTATAAATTATATGAGTACTGTTGTAGTGGTTAAAATTCTCTGAAAAAATCTACATCATGGAACAGTTTCCAAACAATTAGTTGTTGAGAGCAGGTTGAAAGACACTGACCAGCTCCAGCTGAGTCTCAGAGCCACTGAATCCTCCTCCAATGTCCAGGATTTTCATGTTGAAGCCAATTTCCTCCTGTGGTAAACAAATGTTTGTAAATGTGTAAGCAAACACAAGTGATTATAAGTGTTTCTGAAGTGATCATCAAAGTTGGTCTCTGGTGTTAAGTGACGTAGTTGGGGGTGGTGCGCATAAACCTGGGCAGTGCAGTGAGTTACAAAACAATGTTTTAGATTACTTACACCCATATCAAAGACACACCGGGCGTCTGAAATGGCATGGACATACACCTGGTCATCTTCACAGAAGCCGGAAACGTGAGACCTGTGGTGGAGTGCAGGTTTTGAGCATAATTTAAAACCTTAAAATGGTTGTTAAGTCTTATGGTCTTATGGTTGTAAAGTAGTAGCAGTAATAGTGCATTTCTTTCAGCTACCACACACATTAGAAGTATAGAACATTTTCATATTAACATAGACAGGGCAAACCAAGTTTAAAAATGATTTATGTAGTGGGTGAGTCAGTGGGTTTAAGAGTTAAACAATGCTCTCTGTACACAATCTGTACATTTTCCATGCCTCACCTGACTCCCACAACCTGCACACCCAGTTCCTTAGCTCTTTCTAATAGATGCCTGCAGTCCTTCAGGGAACAGCCAAATGACATGCTAATCTCATTGTCTGGGCTACATGACTCTGTGGACACCTGCAGCAGCAGCCTGAAACAACATACATGAAATGAAAAACACTGTTACATCTTTAGATGAAAAAAGCCTATGTGTTGCCCATAATGAAAAGTGACATGTTTTAATGAAGAACAGTAAGCAATAACTAGTAACAGAGTCAATTAGGACAGAACGTTAAAAAATACAAATAGAAACCTACTTGGCATTGGGGTGACAGCGAGAAATCTTGCACAGCTCCGCTTCGTTATCACACACCAGGAGGTCAATGCCATTCTTAGCAGCATATTTAATGTGGGAGACCTGTTTGCAGACACCACTGTAGATGATATCTTCAGAGGGAATACCATGACTCTGCACCAGCTCAACTTCAGACTTACAAAAAGACAAAGACACATTAATGGTCCATTACCAGACATCATCAGGCCTAGTGAACAGATATTTCATCATACCACATCAATATTGTTTGGCTTACTATAAGCCAAACCACATGACTCACAGTATTTAAAAAGTGAGCACCGACATACACTGACCACTTGGTGGTGCCTCTATGACTTCTTTACAGCTTGAGAACCAAGAGTTGTGTAACATTCCACATACAGTAATTGTATTAGTTATTATCCAAATGTAGCAGCCTGTGACATAAGGGAAGTAAAGTCTTTTCAAATCATGTAAGACTGTGCAGCCTAAACAGCACATGCTGCACAGAAACCAGAGCAGTGATGAAATCAGTTTGTGAGGGAGTACCTTGTTGGTGCATATGAATCCAGTGCCAAGAGCAGCAAGAACTTCAATAACAGCTGCACTGCTGTTGCTTCTGACAGTATAGTAGGGTCGAATTTGGGCCATGAGTGTTCGCCAGCGAACATGCTGCCTCATTACGACTCCCAGGTCTGCCACAAAGAATGCATTCTTCTCAGACTGAGGAAGAAGGAAGATTACATATTGCTGAACAGGAAAACATGTACACTGAATGTTTTTGCAAAACAAAATCAGACGTTACTTTAGCTCATATAGACAACAATGCTTTATATTTGCAGATGTTTGTCATAATCATAATGCATTAGGTGCATTTTCACCGCAGGAAATAGTATTAGGGACTATAATCGCCCCAAGATCTTTCACTATAGTGGAAATACTCTTTTACAATAACCAGCAGGAACTATTTAGTGCCTGGTACTATAGTTCTTAAAGTAAATATAGGATTAAGTGTCCAGTGAGATTCCATACCAGGGTTTGTTCATAAATATGGTTGTCAATGATGTCACAGAGGGCCATGCCTCCCTCCAGCAGGCCAACAGAATACTGCGGTTCATTAGCAATGCCTTTCATCCTCTCAACCGTTTTCCTCTAATCCGACAGGCATAAAGAAAGTGGCTAATCTGAAGTAGTCTTGCTCGCGAGCTCCCGAGCCCCTGGGGTCCTAGACTCTTGCAAAAAGCTGTACAATAAGAAAACAAAGAGAGCATAAGACATGAATTTCACTACTCCTTTGGAAAGCCACCATGAAATCATAGGGTCTGAGAAATTGAGCATATTTACTTAACCATCAATTACTTGCAACAATCAACACTTATCCCTTAGCTGGTGACCCATAAAAGTACTTTTTGATGGCATGGACCAGTGTCAGTGTCACAACTTTACTTTCAATAATGTTACATAACAGGTCAGAGAAGCACAGTGCTGACTAGACCAGATCTGAAATGACAGTAGTTTTTGTAGATTCAATGGGGAAACCCAACAATGTGCCAAAAATTACTGCTCTGTCCTTCACTACTATGACAAGTTATTACAAACAGATGAATAGACCGGCAGTGAGTTGAAGCTATTTAGGTGTATTTTTTATTTTATTGTGAAAGAAGAAGTACTAAGATGTGTGGGTCACAAAACTTTGGTCCACGGGGTTGATTAAAAATATTTTGGATGTATATGTTCAGTGCTCTTTCCAACTCAACCCTGACTTTATTTAACATGAAAACCTAAATATTACCATCTCCGATATGAAAGATGTTGTAACATAAATTGGAGGAATAAATGGGATTCATGTATATTAACCACCAAATAATTCCCCTTTACTTCAGCTAAATCAAGCAAAAAACTAATGCAGATAAATGTCAGCCCAGAAGAAAGACAGTGTCCCGTTATTTCAACAGAGGCGCTGGAAATAGATCTGAAATGTTGGATCTAAAATTACCCTTTATGATTCATCTGGAATAAGTGATTTACTTCACACATATGGTAAGTAGCCCCACAAACAGACACACAAAGCAAAATGCAAGGATTTTTTTTTCATTCTTTCTATAGTTCTTTAAATATTTTTTAGCTTTGCTTTGAAAATACCCTACGTGCACAAAGACGGATAAATTAATTATTCAGTCCACATCGGACTTACTCACATGGAGTAAGTCCCGGGATGAACTTGTCCACTATCAGCTAGGATCCCAAGGTGGCTCGGCGTTGAAGTCAAATGGCTCTCGGTATAGAGCTGCCCCTAAATCCTCTGGATAGTTGTTGTACACCTGCAATGGGACAAATGGGGACAGGGCATACTGGAATCAGTCACTGACAGAGAGCCGTAGAGAGAACTGTAGCAAAGAGAGTGAGACTTCTCGTCACTGACACAGGCTCCTATCTGCCATTTATTCAGTACACTGTACTATCAAATCTGTCAGGGCTGCATGAGGTATTTAAAACATACAGTTAGCACATTATCAGCATGTGCAATATAAACATGATGCTTCATATTGGTATATAAAAAAGGGCAGCTTGTACCATGGTAACACTGTAAATCAGAGGTCTCAAACTCATGACTTGCAGGCCACATGCCAATCGATTTCACGTGGCCCACCACATAACATGAAATTTTAATGGAGTTATTTATGTGGGTGGTTTTTAGTAACATTTTTGCATCATGAATACACAGTCAATGTGAACTCCGGTGGAACAGCAATATCATGAACGATTATTGTGATAGAATTTTAAGATCATATTGCCCACCTGTACTGAATAGTATTTTTTTTTTTTTTACAGTTTGAGACTCTGTGTTCATTCTGCTAGATTTATTTAACCAAAGACATCCGTGAACATCATAAATTCCAGGTTTGCGAAACACCAATCGAAATGTTTCAACCCTTTACGGACAAAACAAACAGTCGATTCATCGACAAAAATAATGGACAATGAAAATAATCGTTAGTCCCAGCTCTAAATGTGACACAATCACAACCTCATTCAACATTTCTGACTCAAGTTACCCAGAGAACCACTCTGGTCAGGTCGTTTCCTTTCATTGATACACATTATATTAGCGTTAGCAAGCAGCCCACAATGTAACACGCGTCATTGTATATCTTGTATTTCAACATTACCACTGAATCTTAACGCCACGTTCAAATTAATTACAATCACCATGTATGACTCTGACTACGTTATCCGGCCAATACAACAACATGCTAATTAGCGAGCTAACAGCGCGGTTAGCTAACGTTACTTACGTCTGGTGAAAACCCAAAAGAGGGGATAGAACGCTTTTTCTTTTTAGGCGGAATTTTTAAAGAGTGATGGGTTTACAAAAGGAGAAAAATATGACTGCCATGGACGAAGACGAGGTGGCGGTGGATGAAAAGGCAGCGGTTCGCTGTTCAATATTTTGAATGTACGAAGTGCTAACAGTGGAGAAATTCACGGAGCGGGCACGTAATCAGCAAGAGACCAACGTCCAGGAGTGTGAAGTACACTGACGTTGACATCCGATTAAACTTTCAAAATAAAAGCCATATTTACAAATGTAATGAAACGCACTGACGAGGAAAGACTTGAGCACAATATTTCTTTCTTGCTTTTGGTCGGACCTTATTTTGGAAGCTTTGATCGGACGTGAGTGGAAGCTGTCAAAACTGAGAAAGAAGAGAAAAAATGCTTTATTAATAATAATAATAATAATAATAATAATAATAATAATAATAATAATAATAATAATAATAATATATATATCGTTTTTAGCAAATAAAATAAAATGAACTGTAGTAAATATACTAAAATTGAAATTATATTGTAACAATGGCTATAATCGTATTATATGAAAAACAAATATTCGTGGAATGTACAAGTATGCAGCGCTACATTATTTCGTTCTACGGTTTCACTTTAAAAGGGTTCATTAATATAATTTTCAGCTGATTTAATCCTCTTATTATTAGTATTTTTGCTGTTATTTTTGACTGAAAGTTTTATTTTCTGTTACATATCCATTTTAAAAAAGACCAGAAAAAAACAAAAAACATTAGTCCTCTTTCAGATATTTGGTATTGATATAAGTCTGTGGAGGATAATGTTGTGATATTACATCTTTCCAAACTACAATTATTATATTACTATATTTTTTAAAACCACACAATGGTTGACTAAACGCTAATACAATAGATTGTATATCCTTAAAAACATTAAATAGGCCCAAGTCAAATTTCTTAAGATTACCTCTGTTAGGTCATCATTGTGTTTCCCATGACTTAGTAATGAGGACGAAATCCTGTCAAACAAAGGTGACAGAATTCTTTTGAAGTCAAAAAATCAGCAATTCCAAAACATCTGTCCCACAAGTGACGACTTAGTTGGATGATTCCAGTTAGTCTTAAAGTTCAAGCTTGTTTTTCCTGTCCCTTTTAATTTGCATTTGCTGTTGTGACTTTGGCAAGTTGTGCCTTCCTCTGTAAGTACAACGTCTGGGGCAGAGTGTGTGTGTTGTTGTGTTTTTTTCCAGGGAGACACATTTGCATGTCTCCCTCCTCAACAGAGGAGGAGGAGAGGAGGGTGCCAAGGAAAGCTTGTGACAGCCCAACAGAAAGGAAAAGTTTTCCCTGAGTCTAGATTACAGAGTGACAAGGACATACAATACAGTCGTTAGTCATTTAAAAGGCATTAATTATTTGCCCATAAAACATGTTCTTTGCAGTTATTCTATTTTTAAACACTAAGTCCATACAGAAACTCCATGCAACCATGGTGATTATACATTAACCAAATATTTACCCACAACAAATAACATGATGTGCAAGATCACTTGTGTTCACTTCAGAGAATTAGATGAGCATTGAATGCTCATTGGGGACAAAAATAAACAATAGCAACTATTGTTTCACCAATGAAACTATTGCTCAAAATTGTGCAAGCTCAAGAGGCTGCGTCTTCGCCTCGACGGCAGGCACAAAACACAAAAGCTGTTCCGTGTTTTGTGCCTGTTTTCTCCGACACTAAATGAGCCTATATATATATAAATAAGTCTAATCACACATAGCATCTAAAGTGACTTCCAGTGAGGCACAATGTTTAATTTCCATTGTTTGGATCATAATGGCCATCGCAGCTACTGGCTATGCGACAGTGAAACATGTGTACCACCCACTATGAGGGTAAATACTCCAGTGGCTGCATTGTGCAGCAGGAATTCTTATTTGCAAACATTGCAAACAGATTACATCAACACAGAGACCTTACGTACATGTATCCTGACAGACCACAAGTCTGAAGCGAAGAGGAAAAAACAACATTGTGACCCTAAAATAAAAATAAAAAGAATTCCAACAAATTAATTGTCTATATCTTTTCAGCATGACATGTATGTTATTAACAAAACTCAATCTAAACTTCGCAATATGTCTACACTTGAATTAGTATCTGATATTCCACCATGAATTGCTATAAGACTCAAGCACTGTACTGTACGTTGGTTTCAGCTCTTTCTGCCAAAGAATGTTGCCGAGTGAAAGGAAGAAACTCCAAACCAACTTTTCCTCACACTGATCTGAATGTTAAGCAGGACAGTACAAAGCAGCTGCCTGTAGGAATATAACAAACATACAAAAAGGAATCCCAGTGACAAACCGGATCTGTCGTACAACATTTAACGCAACATTCCATTTGGGAAACATCAATCACCAGACCCACGTCCCACTCTCCAACTAAGTTTTTGTATATTCCTGTTCAACATCAAAAATGAAAATGAAGATAGAGGTGATGTATGGAGGTGATATGAAAAAATGTCACCTGTAATGTGAGATTTTAATCAATTACAGTGTAGTTCAGAACTAAACTGCTGTGTGGACATGACCGTTTGGATGCAAAAAGAACTTAATTTGAATGGATAGTCTTGATTTTTAACATCAGTAAACATTTTCCTGAAGAGTTCATGAGTTTTGGGTCTTCTCTAATAAAACATGGAGTCAATTTTGTAAATGATGTTCCCATTTACTGGAAAATAGACAATAAAGTGGACACCAGTGATTGACAGCTGGTATCGTACAGTAGTAGCCTGGTTGAAGATGATGCTCCTGAACTTCTGTCATCATGAGAGTTCAGATATTTGGTTGGTGATGTCATGACCAGTTGTGGTTATGACTCGGAGCTCACAAGTATAATCTGATTACCTGCAATTTCCAGTGTGGACAGTCTGTCTGCAAAGATCTAATTTTGAGAAAAATGTGTCTGTCCATGATCATCAGATGAGACTCAACAAACAGCTATTTATCTAGTGATCATGGCCTACTGCAGCTTTAAGACAAACGTGTCACTTTGTCGCAGATGGAGATTTTACATTAACAGAAATTACTCACATTTTGTTTTGAAGCAAGACTGAAATTTGACTTGTTGGCACAATTGCAATTTTCTTTTTTTTCCCTTTTTTTCAAACCATTCAGAACTTTTATTTGTGCCAAAGAACATACGGTAATGCCAGCTGAGAGGAACTGTCGTTATCTCTGGGCTTTCCCACAACATGTCATTTACAACAATGGTATCAAATTGGTGGAGGGACACAGCAAGATATACCATGATGGTTCAACAATAACACAGCCTAAAAAATGATGCACATTTCACCCTCATGTCCTTCCAGCAGATTAATTCATAAAGTTATTTTCATCACTCTGTGTGTGCAGTTGAGATCTCTACGTGTGGTGACATGGTTTATTGTTATTTTGATACTATTAATATTGTTTCTTAAGACTTTAATCATGTTTAATGTGTCAATCACAGCAAGAATCCTGTATTTCAGCATTCCATGTTTATACACACCAGCTAGTATTTGGATGTGGGTGTCCCGTGGGCCAGAACTGGCCCATCAGAGGGTCCAATCCGGTCCGTAGGATTAAAATGTGAAACACTACATTTTTTGGCTCAAGATACTCCAGATCCACTGTGATCTGTACGTTGTAATGCACATGGGTAAATGGTAAATTTAGGCATAATATTGTTGAAATTGAACTTATTTTTCTCAAGAAATTTCACGTTTTGTAAAAAGATACTTCATTGTATATAAAACAAAGGGAGTTCTTGTTGTTTATAGGTTATTATGCTATCATTTTACTGGTTTGACACCCCTAGTTTAGAAATTGCACAAGTGACGTGGTGGTGGAGTGTACATTACAACAGTTAATGGTTGTTGAGAGCTTCAGGAGTGCACGCAAGGACCCAGTGTGCCATATGAGTGAGACAGATCATCATTAAACCTCTAATTTCTTTTCTCCATTTAATCCCATTTCTTGTTAGAGCAACATTTTTGTTTGCTACTGAACCAGAAGCGATTATAAAACAGACTCTCAGCAGCAGTAGCCCGTGCTCTCTGCAGACAGATTGATTGTAGCGTGTGTGCGTGTTCTGATAAGATCCCTGCAGATTGGCCTCTGGCCAGCCATGGGCAAACTCAACCTGCTGTTTGATGTCGAGGGTTGGCTCCAGGCAGACCAAGCATTGTGTACCAAACAATGAACCCCAGGCCCACTGGACTATAAACATGTCCCTTTGGGGGTGTTTTCCTCAGATTCCACACAGGAGACACCCAAAGTCAGGAAATCTGACCTGGCTTTTCCAAATTTAGTAACTCTAAAGTCTCAAAGGCTGCTGACTTGGCATCCAGGATCTTTCTCTAAAAATGTCATAATGCTTTTGGAGCGTTGACTGAGGCTCAAGTCTGTGGAGGTCAAGCAATTCAGGAAATCTGTTCAAGTTCCATGTCAAGATAATAATTTAAAAAACTTTCACCTAATTTTTTTTTTTTTACCAAATATAGTTTTCTTAAAAAATATTTTTAAAAAAGCATAAACCTGAAGTGTTTTTGTTTACGTATAACATATTTGGCTATTTTGTGGATATGGATTAATCTCAATATTTTTTTTAATATCCTATCTTTGCAGATATATACATTGCATTACATTGTTCAACCGTGTGTTAACAAAATATCTGATCACATATGCAAGATCTCAGAACATCTAGGCATGTTGACACGGTCACCTGCTGAGTTTCAAATTGAGCAACAGAATGGGGAAGAGATAAAGTGAAAAAAGAGAAAATATTTGGTGAGCGGCAGTTCACTGGGCAAGACGCATTGTTAATGCCAAAGGAGAATGACCAGAGTGATTTGAAATGAAAGGAAATGGTCATTCAAATAACACCTCCATAAAACCAAGGTGTGTAGACAGCAGCAGAAGACCACACCTGGTGCCACTCATGCCACTTTAATGTGTTATGTAGCTAATAAATTGGCTGGTGGGTATGTTATTTTTCTATTTTACTACTGTCATTATATTATTTTCTTATAAATGTAGTATTATTTTTTTTTCGCAGAAAGGGTGTGGAAAACTTAATTTTTGTCTTTCATGAAATATCTAAGGAGGATAAAGCGGTAGATAATGGACGGATTAAATATCCATACTACTGCACAGAGAGAGGACTCTTTATGCACTGAAGACGCGTGAAGCAAACATGTGATTTGCCTTGGCTGCAGATCACCCTGTCCTCCAGCTGTGGTCGCTGTTGACTATGAGCAGATGGTAAAGAGAGAGAAAGAGAAGTCTTCCGGTTCCTCTTGCAGGTCAGCTGACTGTGACGCTGCTGTCAGGAGACCTCACGAACTTGGCAACTATGACATTTACCAAGGCTTAAAAACACCACGGACAGCAGTATTTTAACCGGTGACCGCTACATTTTAATACACATGTGAGTGAAATCGTCACACAGTCGCGTTAATCCTCTTGTGCTGTTGTTGTGGGCAAAGCTAAGTGGTATCCAGCAAGTGGCTAGCGGTGGCTAACCCCCTACTGGATGTTGCTTGACCTTAAACATCTTTGATTTGTGACACACAGCGTCATTTAATCTTCATTAATGCATTTCAAAATTAAGAAAACAAGTATGGCTGTTAAAAAAAGGCAGCATTTTTCATTAGAAACCCACAATAAGCTTCTGTTGTCGTAGCATTGCTTTAATTAGCTTGTTTCGTGTACAGTATGTTTTCTATTACACGCAGTTCTCTAACAGACGATATTTAGCAAACAGCGAATATGTTCACAATAATTTTGTGTATGAGGTTGCTTGATAAAATCCAGAGTCAACCCATATCACTAATGCATTAAAACAAGTTGAATGTGATATAATCTAGGGTTTCACCTTTAAAAAACAGTGTCTGTGAAGGTTTTCATTTATCCAGGTCATAGTCAGCTTCTGTAGTTAGTCGTAGATGACTGGATTTGCTTGGGTTAAGCTGAAGACTCCTCTCATTCACCTCTCATCCAAGAGGCTTCTTCAGTTCTGACTAACTGGTGGAAAAAACAGATATTTAGCCTCTGAGACTGAAAAGTGTCTGGCATCGGGTTGAGCAGTGCAGATCGTTAACAACTTTGACCCAGTTTCAGCCTGTTGGTTTTACCTAAGTCACAGCACAGCAAAGGAGGGAACGACAAAGGATCACAAACGCATCAGGGGAGCACTTTAAAATGGGCCTTCATCAAAACATCCAAAAAACATTGTTATTCCATATATTGCTATGTTCTGTGAGAAACTCCGATGGGTCTTCAACAAATTAGGCCCTAATCCCTAGGCACAAACAGAGCATGTATTCAGTGCAATGTAATGATACTGGGTCTGAGGGGTGAACAATCTGCATTGTTTAACTTAGCGACTCTGTAGACAGGTTTCAGTCTCAGAGCATAAATACCTGTTTTTCCACCAGTTTTAGCCAGACCTGAAGAAGCCTCTTCAGAGAGGAGAAATGTTTTTAACTTAACTCAAGCGAGTCCAGTCGCCTAAAACTAACAGTATTTTTTAAATTTCTTTCTCTTTCATATTGCTGATTCATTGGGATATCTCATGGAGTGTATAAAGGCAAGAACAATCTTTGGGTTTTAGGCTATTCCTTTTAGATCTGTAATTGTGCTGAAGTATATCGTGTGAGATTGATCCCTGTAAATATGTCGGATCATCTGTCTGCTCCATATTCACACAAATTGTCAAGCTTATTTCTTTTATAATGTGTAATGAAATTATTTTCATTGTCATCAGTCGTGTGTGGAAGAAAAGCTCATAGTTTCATTCCCTAAATGAGACTTTCACATTTACAGAAGTGTGTCTTTTTTTCCTCAGATTTTTTTTGGCCGTGTCCATTTTGTAACCATGTCTGAGTTTTGGTTGATTTCTGCACCTGGAGAGAAGACCTGCCAGCAAACATGGGACAAAATGATGGCAGCCACCACACGCACCAACAACCTCTCCACTAACCACAAGTTCAACATACCAGACCTCAAAGTAAGCACTGGGCTTTTTTCCTCTTTATTGTGACTTATACTTCCTCATCTGTACACAGCTATAACTTTGCAATGTTTTTAAATTTCTTACCCAAAATAGTTATACAACAGTTTCAGATGTTGTCTAATACCAACGTCACTCACCTTGTATATCCACTGTCAAGAATAAGCTGATTCTGTGTACGGGAACAGCCTGCACACAGATATGTTGCCTGCATGTTGCCACGTTAGTTAGGTGAAGGTTTCATCCACAGAGCAGTTCAACTTGTCTGGTTCCTCTCTCTCTGCTGAAGGTGAAGAAAACCTGTGGCCACATGGGACTACAGTTTTCTCCTCTAACTGTTAGCAATGCATGAATGAGTCTGAACAAAGAGGCGCCATTTGAAGCCCATAGGGCCCCCTGGATGTCGCTGCAGGCAGACTGAACTCCAGATGTCGCTGTTTAAACACAACCCCACTGACCCAGATCTGAGGACATAAGAGTCAAAAGTCATAAAACACATTGATGTTTTAATTGCTGCTTCCTGTGTCCACACAGGTTGGAACACTGGATGTCTTGGTTGGACTCTCAGATGAACTGGCCAAATTAGACTCCTTTGTTGAGAGGTATGCTTCCTTCCGAATTCTAATTTCAACTTCAGTGCTTACATTGTTACTTTATGGAGTTTTTCTACTCATGTAAATGAAGGAAAATGTCTTTCCTAACCTGTACAGACTCACTTATGTAGCTGGTTTACCACTCCATAATCTCTGCTCTTACTTTTTCAACAGTGAGGAATTTCACAGGGACACGAGGCTTGCAAGCCTTGCGATCTAAATTTGGCATGTTACAGTTGGGTGACACACCAGCAGCTCTTTCTTTAGTCATATTTATACCCGATGACTTATGGGACTTATGTTTCGCTGTCATTATAGTCTTTTGAAAACCTGACATCCAAAACTCACACACTCACCATCACTGCTCTGTCTCCTTTGTTGATGTTTCCCAGACTGTGGGAAAGCTTTGCAGTGCACTTTCATTTGTTCTGAGGAAACATGGAAAAAGGAGAATTCCTATGCTATTAAAACTTAAACTCATTGGTTATTTTCATTTGTAATTTTATGAACAATACAACATATTTTATTGTAATTAGTGTATAATTATTTTATTACAATTCTTTTTCTTAGGAGAGCCCTTATCAACTCGAGTGAAAGTTGTCCCCATAAAAAGAAAAATTCTAATAATTAACCAAAAAACATGTTGCAGTATTTCCAGTGGTTTTCTGTGTTGCTGAAATCACCTGTCACCAGCCATTGTCACATTAAGGGTCATGTGGAACAGATTAAATCAAAAGCCAGTAATTTGTTTCTATGGCTTTATCTTAAAATAAATTACTTTGTGTAAGCCTTTGTAGAAGTGATGGCTAAAACACAAGATATTTGTAATTGCTTTAAAATTGTATTTGATTTCTGAAAATAATCTTTAACCCCATCACAGTGTCTTGTGATCCTCCAAGGGTCATGACCTGGCATTTGGAAGCCACTGATGCTTTAGACACAGCTCCTCTTTGATGTGTCCCTGTACAGTGTGGCCAAAAATGTTACTTCTGAAAGTTGACCATGTTATAAATTGCCTTGTCAGGAAACCCCTTAACAAGACTATGTGAATCTTTCTGATGTGTGTGTATGTTTGTGCAAAGTATGGAGGATGACGATCATGTCAGCATGTGTGAGGTGAATGTGTGGTTTACTCTGGCTATGTACATGCACTTTGTGTTGGCTCAGTGTGTTTTGATGTCTCCTGGCTGTTCACAGTGTGGTGAGGAAGGTTGCTCAGTACATGGCCGACGTGCTGGAGGACAGTCGAGACAAAGTACAGGAGAACCTGTTGGCCAATGGAGGTACAGTTGTGGTTACAGTACCTGACTGCCAAAAAACTCTTAGTAGAAGGCAACAGTAGGAACACTGACATTGATCTGAAGTCTACAATTTCACAGTATACAGTCATGTTTTAGAATATAAGTAATTTAAATGAGTTGTCAACATAAATGTTGTGCATTACATTTAATCATGCACAGTGCCTATGTCTTTGCCAATATCTTTCCTCATCTTTCTCAGAGATTTCTGCTTCAGGAGTCAAATTCTTCAGTACAATAAAGCTTCTATGTTGCTACATTAAGTAACTACATTGCTACATTGCTACATTAAGTAAGCATCCAGGGCTACACAGTGATCTGAGTTGTTGAAGTTGTGTATTTTTTAATTTCTATTGATGCTTTCAAACTAACCTTCTTTGACTGTTGTACTGTATAAGTGGCATACATTTCTGTGAATGACATTGAAAAAATCCTCACAAATAAAATATTACCTTGCATTACTAGTCACCACTAGAGTTGATTGAGATATAGTATGTAGATCATAATATAGATTAAACCATCTTTAATTTTATTTTAAAAAACAACCTCTAATCTTGCTATATTGTAGGCAGAAAATAACAAGGAAATTCTTTTGCTGTCTAATTCAGTTGATCTCGTCACCTACATCACAAGATTTCAGTGGGACATGGCGAAATATCCCATCAAGCAGTCACTTAAGAATATCTCTGAAATCATCTCAAAGGTGAGTTTGGAAGGTTAATCACAAACCTTTTTTTTATAAATAAAATAATTCATAACATACTCATGTAAAGTGTAAAGTTACTTAATGTAGCTCACTGGCAGTAGCTGTATCCTTGGATACAGGAAGGGAAGTGTGTGATAAATTCTCATTTATCCACGTGTTGTTTCTCTCTATTTCAGTTGTAAATCATCTCAACCTTTCTTTTTAATATTTTACAGCAAGTAAGCCAGATTGACAACGATCTGAAGACAAGAGCATCTGCTTATAACAACCTGAAGGGAAACCTGCAGAACTTGGAGAGGAAGAATGCGTAAGTAAATGCATTTATGACAAACAATTTAATGTAGCCATCGAAAAATAAATGACTAGACCAAAATGAAGCGACCCCAGTCCCCTTCAGCAGCTTTAAAGACAGCACACATAGTTGCCTCCAAAACTCTGGTGTAAAGCATATAAGGCTTTCATTTTTGGGCTCCAACTTGGCAAGAATTACAATTTTTTTACTTAATGTTAATGCTTAATTGTCTTCATTTGACACATGAGATGTTGTGTTTGGGACCAAATGAATGTGTGCAGCATGTCATATATATCTTTCTTCTAAGAAAAAGTGGCAACGTGACAACATCACATCCATAAGCTGAAAACAAAAAACAGGACACCGTCACCATGTAACGGCCATGTTTTTGTACCACTGCTTTGTGCCACTAGGGGGAGCCTGCTGACCAGGAGCCTGGCCGACATAGTGAAAAAGGAGGACTTTGTGCTGGACTCGGAGTACCTCATCACTCTGCTGGCAGTTGTTCCAAAGTGAGTAGTACTTCTCCAGTCAACCGGAGTATCTTAAAGTTTTGCAAAGATTATTGAAAACATTGAAGGAGACAGTATTATACCACTGTCTTGTTTTTGGGGGAAACAACTTAATTCACCCTGTTTTCTCAGGACGGGCTACACTGACTGGCAGAAAACATACGAATCCCTTGCTGAGATGGTGGTGCCTCGATCCTCACAGTGAGCAGTGTCATCATATCTAAAATATTTGATCAGAGACATTATGATTTTGTACATTTCTTGTGCTATTTTGTGTACGATCTGAAACATAGAGTCATGTTAACAGCATTGTTTACGGCTGTGTAATAAGTTCCTCTGTTTTCACCCAGTCTGCTATTTGAAGACAATGACAGCGGCCTTTTTAGCGTCACTCTGTTTAGGAAAGCTATTGATGACTTCAAACACAAAGCCAGAGAGAACAAGTAAGAACTGTCTCACACACTCAACAGTGACACAGGTACAACATAAGAAATGCATGTTAAGATTTTAAAAAAGAAAATAAGCTAAGGATGAAACCAGAAGTGTCAATGATAAACTGATTTCCTTCCTCCCCTCACTGTGGTCAGACTTGATCAGACTTGTGCAATAACACTGGAACATTATATGCAATATTTCACGTAGAATGTATTAATGTAATTTTATGACCATTATGCTCTTAGTATGTTGTTGTTTCTATTTTTGGTATTGACTGTAAATGTAGGTAGGGTGTGTGTGAATTTTGGTGTGTTGCACAGCAATGTCAATTAAACTTATTTCTTATTTCTAGGTTTACAGTGAGAGATTTCCAGTACAATGAAGAGGAGTTGAAGGCAGACAAAGAGGAGATAACACGGCTCTGCACAGATAAGAAGAAGCAGTTTGTAAGTGAAATGCACACTATTGTTGTGTGCTCACCTATATTTGTCTGTGTTGCCATTGTTAAGACTTTGTTATAAACCAGGAGCTCATACTAAGAGCCCTACAAGTAGATTATCCCATTGCTGTACAATCTAGCTTCCATTTTCCTCCGGGGTATTTTTAAGTTTATTTCCTTCAATTTTTAGTGCATTGTAAATATACACATGCTTCTTAATTGTGTTTCTAGTCAGAAAATTCTGACCACACAAATCCACTGCAGTAAATATGTGTCCCGATCACTAGTGTGCTGCAGAAAAAGGACAGAAATATAGCCCTGTCTTCTGCCTGCAAGGGTTTTTAAGCAGCAAACATTCAAGTCACTCACTGTTCGCAGATTAATTCAAGGTTGCGCAGCAACTGCCAGATCCCAAACAGTCACTCGCTGTAAAAGAATGGACTTTCAAGACTCGGTTACACTTCCTCTATGCAGGGGCCGCTTGTTCGATGGCTGAAAGTTAACTTCAGTGAAGCCTTCATCGCCTGGATCCACATTAAGGCCCTGAGAGTCTTTGTGGAGTCGGTTTTAAGGTACAGCAAGCAGACGACTCACTGTGTAGCAGCAATGTTTGTAACTACACAACACAACAGTTGTTAATAAGTTGATGAAACTGTGGTGTTTGTGCAGATACGGGCTGCCGGTGAACTTTCAGGCAATGCTGCTGCAGCCAAGCAAGAAGACCATGAAGAAGCTGAGAGAAGTGCTCAATGATCTGTACAAGCATCTGGACAGCAGTGCAGCAGCCATCATTGATGTGAGTGACTCTGCTCTTTACCTTACTAGAGACATGTCAAACTTCAGGCCTGTGGGCCACATCTGGCCTGAGGTACAATTGTATCTGGCCCGCAAAATAATTTTAATGGCCTGATGGTAAATAACTAAAACACCGCTTTAGAGCTGTAAGCACCAACTCTTCCTCTCCAACTTCTCTAATGACACACTCGGTGGTCAGCACTTATACATTTGTTGTTTCTTTTTATGCATTTCTTTTCCTGAAATCACACCTGTTTTTTCATATTTGAAATATTGGCAGTTGGCTTGAAGGTAAAGTTATTAAAAATATTTAAAAATGTATTAATTTTATTGAGAAACAATGTTGTGGTCTGACTGTTTAAATTAATATTTCTGATTTTAGACTGTTCAATAAAGGTTAGTTTTTTGGCTGAAGACATTTTATATTTTGACCCCCTCTGTGATTGAGTTTAACACCCCTGCCTTACTGTAATGATAACACTGCAAGTATAGAATAACCATTTATATAAGCATTTTATTTCAAAAATATCACCCTTCTTTTTGAATCCAGTGACATGTCATAGCTTTTCCAACTTTTTAATACAAGTCTTTACACACCGTCTTTACAACAGTGCCTAAAAAAGAGCCTAAAAGCAGACATTGATGCTACGTAAACATAGTCTGTTTATACATGTTTATTTGGAACTTTATAAAACAGCAAATAATTATCAAGAAAGGCCTTATGTTGAGAATGACCTTGAGTTTAATTTTTTGTTCTTTTTTAACATAAAATGAGTGTTAACGAGCCAATAGCCAATGCATTTCAGTTGGTGTGTTCTGTCACATCTGCTCTCCAAATGGACTGGCAAGCAAATGTGTTTGTTCAAACTAGAAACTGGAACTAAGGAGGCTTCCATGCCTGAAATCCTATCCATCACTAACTGATTCTGTGTGATATTAACATTACTCTTCTCCTGTGGTCGTATTTCCAGTCTGCGATGGACATCCCAGGCTTGAACCTAAGCCAGCAGGAGTATTATCCTTATGTGTACTACAAGATCGACTGCAACCTGCTGGACTTCAAAGTCTAAAACGTTCCCCCTTCCCCTCTCTCCCTCTCCTCACACTGCCCTCTGCTGTCTGCCTCCTCCTCACTGTCTCTTGTTGCTTGAACGACAATTGCTGCATGTTCATTCCTCATGGTGACGACACTTCTACCACAATCAAGGGACAAAAAAAAAAGAGAAAACTTTTAAAAAATATTGTATTTGTTTACAACTTATTTTTCTTTACAAGCCACACAATTATTTGTGTATTTATGTGAATATTGCTTTAAAAAGAAATCATACAGGAGAATTGTATATTTACTGTGTCATTCCACGTGTTCTGTGTGTTGTTGGCGGTGACGTGTTCAAAACTTTGTGTTTGTTTTATCACTGTACCTGTGGCAAAAAAGTCTGTGTGTTTCTGATATTGTGGGCTATCACTGCAGATATTGTGACACAACAATGTTTTACCTGTGCGTGCGTGTGTGTGTGTGTTGTTGTCATGTTGTGTATATTTGCTGTTAAAAATGAGATCTATATCTGAGAATTGTGAAAGACATTGATTGAATAAAAATGATAGATGAATATATCAAACATCTAAAATGTTCTTTCGTGAATAGATAAAGATACAGAAACAAGTTGGAGGAGCCAGTGGCGGGATCATCCTCAGGCTGTTGATGAATACAGAGTTTCCATCTTAAGAGGAAGGGCTAGAGCGAAAAAATTAAAAGGCCAACTATACAGGGACATCCTTTACAGCACAGCATCACTTTCAGGGACCACTGAGGTGGGCATTTTCTATACAGCACTGAATATCATTTCCTCTAAGGACACCCTTGGGGTTATTCTTATGTAGGGGCAATAGGGAACTTTGTAACGGTGTCCTTTTTGATTGGAAGTGAACCAATACAAAGTTGTATCTCATAGGGCACTGCATCACTTTTCTCCATTCGAGACACTCCTTTAGAAACAATAATGTTTTGAAATGTATATCTTGCTTTCAGTCAGTAGAGCACTTCCTCATGTATTTACCACAACAGTACTTTTTGTCCATTATCCATTTAGTCCAAGTGCACTGCAAAACTGGAGATGGTATAGTAGACTTTTTCATCCTTTTTTAAGTGTTTGAAATGTCACTCCTCTCCCTGTACAGAGTGTTGCCTCTTAAGATGGAAAGTCAGTATTTATCAATAGTCCATTGTACTGAAAATGTAACTAGCAATGAAACACCGTTCTTAATGTTTATATTGGATGTGTGTCCCCTTCCGGTTTAAAAAGGAAACCTGTGTGTTTAGGATTTTCTCTGATCTGATCTGAATAGTGTGAATTTTAGCTCATGTGAGAGCAATAACATATGGTGGAGTCTATTTGTCTGTCTGTGTGTGTGTGTGTGTGTGGTTCAAAAACAGTCTCTGTGAATCCTCGTGATGACCCATGATCATTTGTAGAACCCCAGGCATTTCCGATTTCACTTCTCTTTTCATGCAGAAAAAATTTGGAAAGGACAGAGCTGCAAAACAAAGACTCAGGCTCCAACACGGAGGACATCAGCTGCATGTTTGTGTTCCAACAGCAGAGGGCATCAGCCCTGCACCTTCAGGGATATTCAGGTTCTTTCATCATTATTTAATAATGTTACATGTGTTTCTCTGCCTTGTGGGGACCAAAGTGGGGACACAATGTGGATTGTGGGGTTCGTGTTAGTTATTACTTGGTTATGGTTAATATGAGTGATAAGGCTTTGGTTAGGCTGTTTAAATGAATGGAAGACAATTCAGTCTTCACAACAATAACTGTGCAAATGTGTGTGTGTTGTACGTGTATCTTTGTGACGACCAAAAAACGTAGAAACCACAGAGCAGGTGTGTCCAAAGTCTGGCCCACGGTCCAATCATGGCCCTCGGTCAGATTTTGCACGACTTCGGTTTACTAATGTTCGCAACCCAGCCATGACAGACAGATTCATGCGTTCATAACATACATTATTATATTATCTGACTCCAGATATGAAAGAAAGGCAGAATTTTTCCATTTGTTCACTCCTGCGTGGCTTAGATTTGATTACACTGCCATTGAAAAATTATAATTGTGACAAGGAAAATACCATTATTATATAATTTATTATATATATAACATTTAATGCTAAAGCATCTCCGGAGGGACTGTTGGGACCCTGGGAATCTTCACATTATCAAATCTGGCCCTTTAAAAATAAGTTTGGGCACAATTTTACAGGGCTTTCGGGGTTTATAAGACCTGGTCTAAGGATTCAGTTGTGACAGTTAAGGTTAGAGTAACAGGTATAGGGCAGGGATCAAGCAAGTTTTTGTTAACAATTGAATATTTGGGCCAAAACATCATATCTTCATCAGACAGAGTCTTAAAACGTCGTCAGTCAGAAACAAAAAGCCAATTTTTCTGCCTTTAGCTAACAATAATGTTTATTTAATGATTAATTAATCTGCCGGGGCCAGATACTGATGCTGGCGTGCCAGTTTTGGCCCGCGGGTCACATGTTGTGGAACGAGAGGGAGATCATGTGACGGCAGCTTCTCTTGCTGTGTTGAGATCGGATGTAAGACACTCTGCTCACAGGCTACACACACACAGCGACACCTGGACGAGGGAGGCGTCACAGGCGGGTGTGGGTGTGTCTTTGAGCCGCTTCAGCTGCTCCTGCTGCCCGGAGAGAGCAGGAGGAGAGGAGTGAGGAGGGCATCGATGCCTCCACGTCTCCTCTCACACACCGGCCTGTGTCTCGTGTTTTCGTCATCGGGCCTCCTGCGCTGAGATAATGAAAGGATGGCCGAGCAGCGATGCGGGAACCAAGCAGTGCTGACGGACGCTGCTGCAGCAGCGGCGAACCGCCGGGATGAGAAGCAGCAAAAGCCGCATCAGCGTGCGATGAGCTCGGCGGAGGAGGCGGGAGACGAGGGCCTGTCTTTGGAGGAGATACTGAGGCTTTACAACCAGCCCATCAACGAGGAGCAGGCATGGGCGGTGTGTTATCAATGCTGTAGGACGCTGGCGAGGGGAGACCGGAGCAGGAGAAGCTCCTCCGCCTCCACATCCACCTCCGCTGCCGGAGCAGCATCATCATCATCAGCGGCTGTGAGGAGGATATCTGGACCCGGGGATGTTCGGATACAGAGGGATGGATCTGTGAGGGTGGAACAGCAGACATGTGAAGGTAAAATATCATGTTGTCTCCTAAAGCTACACACACCAAGACCAGGCCATCACTGAGCACTTGTTATTGTCTTTGTGTACAATAGTATTTAATACATATATTATGAAAACCAACACAAAGACGACACTCGTGTGCACGTCTCAATATGAATAAAACAGGAATATTACAATACATAGTGCAATAACAATAATAATATTGATGACAATAATAGTAGTGAATTATATGTCAAAGCAATGGTCAGCAATTAGTGGCCCGTGGGCCAAAACTGGCCCACCAGCACCAGTATCTGGCCCCGGCAGATGATTTAACAAATCTGATCTGAAATTATTTGCTTAACTTCTCACTAAAAAAAAATTCAGAGCTTTTATACTGAAAAAAATATGAACTGATTCAAATAGATTCTGTTGCTTGAATTGACAGTGAACTTTTAAACTAAATGTTTAGTTTGAAAAATAAAATGACAAACACTGCTGTTGTCATGGACAGCCTGGTTTGGGTAGTAAAGGACCGTCAAATTACTACTACCATATGTTAGGCTCAAAGAAGAAGCAGTGATTCTTAAAATTGAAATGATGCACAATAAATATTAATAGTACATATCTCACACATGAGCTGATTATTAAAGACAACTTAAGGCAGCAAACATGGGTTTTTATGTCTGACTGAAGACGTTCTAAGGCACTTTGTATGATATTATATGAATAGGCTCACACACGCTCTTCTTCAGTGACTTGAGTACTACTACTTTTTTCACACATTAGAATTATTCTGTAATCTGCAGGCTGCCGTTAACGTCCTGGTACACATAATTTATAATCTCTAACTGGCCTAAACTTTCTGCCTCCACAGAACACAGAACACTGAAGCCACGTGTGCGGTGACCATCATGTGGTTTCACCTCTTAGACTAAAAGCCTTCCTCACATCAGATTAGTGTGTGAATTTATTCTGCTGCGTTTGATTAGAGCATGTGACTACAAGCTGAAATGTGGGCTGGGATTGAGTCAAAGTGACAGCAGATTGCTGTGTATTTGAGCAAAGACAGACGGACTGAT
The DNA here is from genome assembly GCF_019176455.1 of Solea senegalensis. Lineage (NCBI taxonomy): Eukaryota > Metazoa > Chordata > Actinopteri > Pleuronectiformes > Soleidae > Solea > Solea senegalensis. The sequence continues at coordinate 9,122,239 of NC_058029.1, forward strand.
CTTCAGTTTTAATAAGTTTTCATGGTCTATTGTCTCAGTCTAACATATTCCCTGTACCTGCGTGGCCTCATTTAGATGTTCTTAAAGGGTTAGTTAAGTTTTTTTTTGTTTACAGTAGAGGTGCATGAATTACTTGTGTAACTCATTGTTGGAAGAACTAGAATACAATTTATGCATCGTTTTGAGTAGAAAAGGTCTAACTGAAAAAAATCACAGATCTGCCAAAGTATCATACAGTAATCATTTTAAATAAATTACATAACATATTGCGATAGCAATTGCAATTAGATAGTTATTCCACATCGTTCAGCCCTCCTGCAAAGGGCTGTCTGACAGCATGATGGATAGTTAGATTTTTATTGATTTTTGAGTCTTCGTCAACAGTGGTTCTCAACCTTTTTTTCTTGAAGCCCCCTTTGTTTGTCTCCAGGACAAACCAGGATCCCTGACCCAAACCCCTGTCCAGGGCACACGCATAAAAAAGAATAAAGTAAAAAGATTATGTACAAAAATAAACAGCAGTTGTAGATTTGTGTTCCTATTCTCACAGTGCACTATTTATAGATAAAAACTGTCCTGTGCTTCCATTAAATCAAAACCAAGGTATGCCTTGTTTTTTTTTTATATCGGTGAGCCTTTGGTACTTTTACGTTTCTCAGATAATGGGAACATGATCTTGCCTCTAACAGTAATAGTCGCAGAAGTTCAGAGGTCACAGAGGTGTTGGTGATAAGTAACGTAATAAATTTAAAGGTGGACTTCAGGTTGGGAACCATGGTTCTACAACACATTTTCTTTGCTGCCTGTCCTTATTCGCATCAAGACGCATGCATAAATAGTGTTCTGGTCTTCCCATCTCCCTCTTCTGTCTACTGTATATAATACACTGATGAAAATTAAACCAGAACCATCCCTTAAACCACATGTGACACAGGAACCCCTGTTGAGTACAGCGATAATTAATGAGGTGCTATGACAACAAGGGGAGGTGAGGAAGAGGTGGGGCCATGTCTGTGTTGCGAGGCTGAAAATATCTCAGATATCACTACAACATTCTGAAAATGTCCCCTTAGGGTGTCTCCGTGTGGCTGTGCAGCACATTCACGGCGACTTTATTGCACTTATCTATCTCTTATATAGGGGAACATCACAGCGGGTCAGTGGTAACCAAAACATAGCATCCATACTTGTGAATGAATGATAACACCCACTTACATCAAACACATTATGTTGTCTCTTCAGACCAAAGCCCAGACTGCTCATTGTCTCCTGTAATCCCATTTGGCCATGGAGTTTAGAGCAGACAAACTTAACGCCTCTATCTATTTGTCTGTGAGTGTGATGAGCTACCTGAGGACCTGAGGGACGGGCTGTTAACACGGCTAAACTGCAGAATTCTGCTGAGTAGGGCTGAACCATTTGGGTCAAGTTTTAGTTCAATATTTACTGTTGTAGAGTTCAAAGTAGATGAAGCATGACTACACAGGATACCATCACAATTTAAACAACGTACAACGTAAAGGTATTTTCCCTTGTCCCTCAATATCTTAAAAATATGTAGCTCTCGATATTGACAGTTTTAACTCTAAATATTCAACCATATTTTCAATGTTTTCTTCAATGTTTTCTTTTCCATTCTTTCTCATTCATGAATGGCAGGGAACTTAAAGGTACTGGACATGTATACTAATCTAATCTCACCCTTATTGTATCTGTACATCCTTAAATCCTCAACAGTATTGTTTTAATCTAGCCTGCGCAGTAGTAATCTTGCAGGTTCACTAGATTCAGACCTCTGTCTTCTTTAGAGCTTTATAGCTTTCTATAACTAATCCCAGCCTTTTTATTTTGTAGTAAATTATATTTTAATTACATGGAGACAAGTGTAATTGAAAAGTTAAACAAGCTCATATTTAATGTTGAGTACTATACATTGAATAATGTGAGTATTATAGCCAAATATCTTATTATAAAAATATGACCTCCCGTGCAGCTGTGTCTCTTCTGCGGAAGAGAAGGTTAAGTGGGCCATGAAATCAATTGGAGGGCCGCATGTGGCCCGTGGGCCACGAGTTTGAGTCCTCTGCTGTATACGAATAACTGTCAATATTATCTCTTTTGAGCTAATAAATGCACCACATTCTTTGTCTCATCAAATTTTATGAGCAGTCTTGTGAAAGACAGAGCTGTGATGATGGTGCTGGTTTGGATGGTGGGCCTACACTTAAAGAATGAATGGGCTATTTTTAGCATGAGCTTGGAAGCAACCATTGGAGGGGGGGAGCCTGCGCTTCTGTTCCCCCGTTGCTCATTGTGTAACGTCACATCATGCAAAATGGAAACAGATAATGTGCATCAGGGCAAAAACAAACATATTTTTGCCGACACAATTTGTAAATATTTGTTATTTGTATTTTCTTTTTGATATTTTAATGCAAATTATACAGTGGTTTTCTACTGATATTCCATGTTGAATCACTCATGGGGTGATTTATAAGGTAGAGGCATGTACTGAGACAGTTGGCATGTGGATTATGCATAAGCATTTGTCAAAGGTTCCTATTTTTTTGGTCCACTGTGCTTTCTAAGTACTATTTACAAGTGTAATAATACAAATGTGTTTAGTTTTTACTTGGTAATTGGCTGCTCTAGCTTGGCTCATCATGTCGTGCACAGTTTCTCTCATCTTGATGCCAAAAGTACTGATGTCATCTCAATGATGAATGTGTGTCCAAATAGTTCAAGATTAAACTTCTTAGAATAAAGAGTTTATCCTCAGGGTGTTCATAGAAGAATTACTGCCTCACAGTTGAGACTAGATTCTGGTTTATATAAACAGTAAAAGGTTTTTTAAAGGGAAAGTTTGGAGTTTTTGAAGTGTGGTTATATGTAGTACTGATACGTTGTCAGCAAATAAAAAGTCAGATTTTAGACAGACTAAGACATTAATTCAGTTTTTTTTATGTCATGTAAACCTATTAGTCTGAATAAAATCGAGCTACTCTTAGTCAGACTAACATACCTGGAAAGGTAAACGTTAAAAGTTAAAAGTTGTAAACATTCTCTGGACTTTATAATCACTTGATCATTGTATCTGTTTTTGAAGGTCACATGGACATACACGCACCACGCGACTGCTGTGCGACACTGCATTCTTGTCCAATCATGAGGTGATGTCAGAGCTGTTGTGATGCTGCTGTGGTGTACTGCGTTTTACAAAACAGAGCGGCCTTTTGTTGAGCGGCTCATATGTCAGTGGACTGTTCATGATGTCAAAGCTGGGCGGATGTCGCCTCGGGGAACATTAAAGTAGGTCTACATTTACGCATCGTGGCTTCTTGGAAGGAGGTTTGCGATCATAGGTCCCACGCTTCATAACCTCAGAGATTTAGAACAGTTCTTTTTTTTTTCTTCTTTTTTAAATCAAACCCAGTCTGGCTATCTTGAACACAAAGTATGTAACTTCTGCCACAACGGGTCTCTGACTCAAATCAATAACAGAAGACCTCGTTTGATGATGTCCACAAAGAGCTTTGGTGGCAGAATGTGCAGCGAATGACTGAGTAATCTTGATCCATTTGTGACCAATACACACAATTAAATGCAAAAACAAAAGACAGCACACTGGCTGACTAGTATAACCAAATATTTCCTTCCTTTACTCCTTTTAGGAGTCACCACAGTGGATCATCTGCCTCCATCTTGCCCGAGCCGTTGTGAAATATTCCCCCATGAAACATAATAACACATATTTTTCTTGTTTCCCTGCAGATACATGCAGCCCTTGCACAACAACAGAGGTGAGTAAATTCTGTTTTCATTCCTCTTTCGTCACTATCTGTGGTCACTGATTCTGATGCTATTATGTCACCATAATTACATTGATATATATAATTATCACAGACAAGACAATGCTATGGGTTTGGTAGGAAATCAAAGCAATAAATGAATCTCTTTGAAGGAAACTTGTGCACATTATGAGACCTTTATTTACATAAATTATGTGGAAGTTTTGCTCCCTGTGTTGACTGCATGTTGCTACTGTGCAATCTAATTGTCAAGTATTTATAGTAATAGTAAACATGGGTGTAATCGGTTATGCAACATTATCCCATTTTGCAATGTTTTTGTTGACTTGCCTCAGGAACCTCAGAGAAAAGCCTGGAATGGAGCCAGTCATTCAATTAGAGATAGAAATACATGTTTGTACAAAGGTAATAGGACACTTAACCACCCGTAATGGCATTACTTCTTTTTTAAAAACATTACCCTTGCACGGGTACATTAGCGAACAATAATGACCGCGATAACATCTAGATTAGCACGTCGCTAGATTAATAAAAGTGCAGCAAGTATCAGATAGTGCTGTTGGTGAAACTGTCATAAGCTGCTGGTTTATGATGTGTTAATCCTGAAAAGTGGCTGCTGCAGATCACTGATTAATCTTAGATTCCTGTCTTTAACATGTGTAATTTGTTTTCTAGTAGACAATTGGTTTCACTTCCAGAAACCACCAAGGTAAATTCCAGTAATAGTAATTGTCAAATCTAATGCAGAGTAGTGTTTTATACCATCACAATATAGTCATGATATGATTTTAACCCTTTACTGGGCAAAGAACTATATTTGGTAACTTCTGCAGACATCTGATGTACATCCAGACATACAATCTTAGAAACACATGGATTTCACCCACCCAATCAGCAGAGATCCAGAAAGCGTTATCGTGAAATTTGACCAATCAGCCGAGGCCTGCGATATCTGAAACTTCAGTGCAGTTCCGAAAGGCAAAAAGTACGGTCATACGGCTCAGTCTTCTCCTGCGTCTGTCGGCAATATTTCAAAAACTAATGTGGGAAAGTTGTTGAAATCAATCAGCTGTGTTCCTTTCACCTTAATTGTGTTTCTCTTGTATACTCTTATTCTTATTATTCTTGGATTTATTTATTTTACCATAGACAAGCAAGGAATCATATATATACCTTGATTTTTTTACATGAAAATAAAACGTTTTGAAAAATGTAACAAAAGGGAAATTATTATACCCTCAAATATTAGAGGGTATAACAAGTAAGGTTGAAATCCTCATCCTCTAGGATTGACATTTTCAATTTTCAAGTGTTTCAATGAGAGGTTACTTTGTTCCACTGTTCACCAAGAAACACACCAACACATAAAACTTGCACCACGTACTGGTACCACACTCCCCATTGCCCAACTCAACATAAATACCCATAATGAAACTTGAGCAAGCACAGTTTTCCACAGTGTAAATACACTCCCTTACCTCTGATTTCAAATCACCACTAAAATGTAATTATTTCCTCTTTAGGCTATAGCCATAAAAAATCCATCAAACTCCGTCCTTTATTTGCTCAAAAACAAACATGTCTTTATTTGTTGTCTGCAGATACTTTATGTTGAGATTACTTTCCTTACATCAGTCTCAGCATCTCATCTTCTCCTCCCTCATTTATTACCAGCCCCAGAACAACCAGCTGACTTCTCTGAGTGACTGCTTGAAAATGTCGCCGTCAGCTGCTGTTTAGCTCATGAAAAGAGGTTACGCAGGCGGAACTCTTTAGAGGGTGCTGGTAACTCTCCTGCGTCACTCCGACAAAGGTTTATGTTATGTATGTTAAAGTGTGATATTACATACTGGCTGATGATCTGTTCCCAGTGTATTAGACTCAGTGTGCAATCATTTTCCAGGGATGGATTTCTGCATAATAGATAGCAGATGGAAAAAAAATAACACAGTTGTGTCGGCTGTCGAGGCAGCGAATGCAACAACTGTGTGGACAAATCTCTCCTAAGCAGCTTTACACTAGAAATGAGTTCTCACAAAAACTGGACGTTAAAGAATTGCTGAGGAAACTTGGAATCCAGGAAACATCCGGAACACATGTGCAGTCATCGCCGACACATTATCTGCACTGGGTTCCGGAGAGCATGAAGTGATGCGACTGTGAATGTCAGATGATGCTTGTTTTCCCCAAAGCCAATGAACCGAGTTCCTCCAGGCACAGCTACAGCTACAGCTTCATGCTCTGTGTGCACTAACCGCTGCTGCTGTATTCACCGGAGTTCACTGATGTTGGTTTTTTGCAGCTTTGCATACTCCCCTCTTTTTTTTGTCTCATAGGAAACGTGTGTTTCTGAAATCTGTTTGGTTATGCTTCATCACATTCCCCCTCAGTCAGAGTTTAACTGGACATGCTCTCTGAATTACTTTGAGGTTTGGAAAGGGATTAAGAGTTTTAACACCCTGGTGTTTAATGTAAACGGACAATGCTTGGAATGGAATGTTTGGTGGGAGGAGTTCCAGCCGATTGGATGCTCATTAACTGTTACCATTAGCGCAGAGCTTAAGCGGAGGTTGAGAAATAAATCTACGTGCTTTTGGTTCTCTCTTTCCTGTATGTGAAGTCATGTGGGGTTTTACGAGTCTGCAAAACCAAAGCAGCCGTGCTCTGCTCAGTCATATGACAGTCAGAGGTCACCGCAGTGGAGTCAGGCTTAAGAATCAGACAGAGGAATTTCCTCAGTGATTCTTTGTGCCTGAGAGGAAATAACCCACACTTTTTCCTTTGACACAGTGAATCAATTCACCACGCGGAGGTGTGTCTTAACGGGAATGTCGTTACATAAACTGCTGGACAGTCAGACAGGACAAATAGGCTGTTTGATATAACCGTATCACCAACACGTTGACAAAGGGCCGATCCCAGCCTACATTAGACGACAGGGAGGACAAACGCTGCCAACCATTCGTCCTCACATTTCGTTTGAAATGTTGTTAAGAATACAGTTGAGTTTTGAGGAACGTGAAACTGAGCTGGTGTACCTGGGATCTTTAAACCCAGCTGAAACGGTTAAAAAAGCAATGAACACTCTTTCCATAGCCAGTGTTTTTTTTCTCCATCTACCACTATCTGTTGCTAATTTTTGAGACAAGTTGAGAAAAGTCTGGTCTGTGAGACACTGCCATGTTATTATGTGTCACATCATTTGTTTTCATTAATTTGGTTCCTCTTAAAACATCTAAACATAATTAAGAATGTGCTCCAGATGTGTGAATGTAATTTTTAGGAGAATGTAAAATGTTATACAGCAGTAGATGGCTCAGATATACAGTAGGCTACACTTAAACATAATAAGTTGTTTATAATTGATTGATGATTTGAAGTTGGAAATTTAAGTGAAAGTAACTAAATATTAAGTAGCAAATAGATACAAAGTATAGGTCAGACGTTAATAGTTGGTTTTCTACATTCTTGTAAGTGCTCATAAGGGTTATATTCAGAATGACAATATGGGTCTCAAGCGTGTTTGTCCCTGGTTTCCATGGTGGCCTCACTCATGTTTGCCCACATGGGCTTCCAATGTTACTGAAGCCATATCCAGTGACAATCCAATCTTATTTGTAAAGCACATTTTAAAACCATGTGGTGGACCAAAGTGCAGTACAAAATACATATATGCCAATAAAGACATATTCAGAATAAAACTAAGCTAAAAGTTTTATGGGACCTTCTTTTTTTCAAATCACTTTACATAGTAAGGCTTAGGCTTATTTTTTTACAGTATTATAGAGTTCACAGGTCACAGAGTGAATGAACACTTGGTATCAGTGGGGAAAAAAACCCACCTGATTCTACCAGGAGTCTCTGGTAGAACCAGACTCATAGATGTGCACCGTCTGCATCAGCTGGTTGTGGTGAAAGTAAGAAGATTTTGGAGAAAAGGTGGAGATGGAAGTAGCTCAGTGTACACAGATCAACTTTTACTAATAAACGAGGGTGACACCTGCTTAAATTATGACATACTAACAAACTAAAACTGAACTGCTTGTCCATACAACCTCGAGTACAGATCATGTGAAGATGTTCTTTGCTTGCCTGTTTCAGGTGATTGAGTCTTTGGGCATCATGATCTACAAGGCCCTGGACTTCGGGCTGAAGGAGAATGAGGAGAGGGAGCTCAGTCCTCCTCTGGAGCACCTCATTGACCTCATGACTAACATGACCGAGGCCGCAAGGGACGCTTGTCCCGACGAAGGCTACGAGGCCACAGAGGAAGAGGATGAGGTGGAGGACGACCCCGAAAACCTCTACGATGGCCACGGTTACAGAGATATCCTGAAGGTAGGTGCAGAGTGGAAGCGGGCCGTGCTTGTTCTCTCTGCGGCTTTTGTTTTACTCTAACTGCTTTCATTAACATGTTTTCCCGCAGCTGTTTTCAGTGATAAACTCACTGCACTACTCTACTACCACAGCGTTTGGGGATTAGGCCAATCACCAAATACAGAATACATTTCTTAATAGAGCTGCAACTAACGATTATTTTCATAATCGATTAATATTTGATTCTTTTCTCAAATAATCGATTAGCCCATAAAATATCAGAAAACCTTAAAAAATCGGATTGGTGTTCGTCAAACCTGGATGACGTTCACAAACAAAAATCATTAACTTTTAACTTATGATTTCTTTGTTATCCAGAGCAAAGAAATGAAAAAATACTCACATTTAAGAAGCTTAAACAATCACAAATCTTGTTTTAATCGTGAAAAAAGCTTCAAACCGATTAATCGATTATCAAAATAGTTGTCGATTAATAATCGATTAATCGATTGTTTCAGCTCTTTTTCTTAAGCACTGTATGTTGTAGTTTTAGTCATCATTTAGTGTTTGGACTAAAGTTTCCTGTCTTTTTCCTTGTATTCTCACAACTTTACAATTTAAACACCGAGCATGTTGTGCTGTGTCAGAACTTGTAGTAAGTCAATGAGTCCTATTTAAAAGCAGTGTTATACTACTGCTATTCTTAGACGGAGTATGGCAGTATGTATGCCGTGTGTCCGATCAAAACAGTATGAATATAACCAGTGGTTTAAATGCACGGCATAGCACTTTGCTGCTACTCCTGTGTCGTGTTTGTAAGAAATGCAGCTGTGAGCTTTGTGCTGAAAACGTCTGTCTCTGTGTTTAACGTCCGCTCCCCTGTAGCTGTGTACTGCACATCTGCCCAGTCTGTCAGACGCCCCCAGTCACTACCAGGCAGTGTGTCGGGCTCTGTACACAGAAACCAGAGAGTTGAACACTTTCCTGGAGAAGATCAGGAGTGCCAAAGAGGTGGGTGTTTATCATCATCATCATCACAGCTGTGGGTTCATTTTTCACACATACATATGATTTATGTTTAGTCACACGTTATAGAGCAGATAATAGAAACATCAGGATGTTTTTTTTTATTTAAATTGTTCAATAATTCCATCATAACATTTAAGGTTAATATAAATGAAGTGAAAGAAAGAGTCAGACGACGTATGAAACAAGTATGTCTGTCTTATTTGACAGTGGCTTGTTTGACAAGAGTTGCTCAGGACAGAAAGACAGAAAATATTTGACTAACGTGGATTAGAGCTGAACAATTAATCCAAATTTGATGGATTTGTCTGATGACATCGCAAGGAGGCGCAATTATCTCTTAAAGCAATGATGTGTCAAATCAACATCATATGCTACAGACTGAAGAAAACGTCGTCTTTGTTTCTCAAAGATCTGCACAAATACCACACAGTAATCATAATAAATATGTTATTCAAATGAAAAATTATGTAAAAATTACCATTCCCTCTCATATCGTGAATCATGTCACAATCACAATTACAGTCAAAAAGATTCACAATTAGATAAACACAATTTATATAAAATAAAATCAGTTCTATTGTGAATAAGACTTAAGAATCAACAATTTCCCTGCCCTACTTACTGCATGTGGGGCTCCCCTTAAATAAATCATAGAATAGATAAAAATAAATAGATCATAATGTTATAAATAAATAACATTATGATCAATGATCTTTTGTGTCGCCTTGTAACAGGATAATGAATTCAAGGTTGAACTGCTGGTTTAATTCCAAAAAAAAGAATGTTTAAAATATTGTTATAAAGCACTTGTATACATTGAATACAAGTGCTTGTATACATTGAATTTCATGATTTTAATCATGCTCATCTAAGTGAATATAGTAATTCTAAGTTCTTCATCAATTCAGGTTTCTCTCTGCCTTGTGTTTTAAAAGTTAAAGTGAGAAAACCAGCAGAGTCTCAGTCTCTGAATGAGCCGCGTGTCCACGTGTCAGCAGCGATGAGCCTGCATCACTGGATAGTAGCATGAAATGGCTGTGGTCATAGCAGTGGTCAGAAAACAGCCGTGTTTCCTGTGTGACAGAGCACACTCAGAAAAGCATGACCCTGCATAAAGACATGCACGTCTCGTATTACTCGTGCTGTGACATCACAGCCAGTGACTCTGTGACTCAGAGCTGTCACTCAGACCACAGTGTGGTCGTTTCAATGCATCACTCATTGATTTTATCATGTCGGGGGGAAAGTGGACGGACCTTCAGACTCAGCTCACATTTCTCATCCATATTCACAGACAGAAAAAGTCAGGTCAAGTGAAATATTTACCTTGTAGATCACCAACTCACTCCCAGACTTCATTCGCAGTCAGTTAAGACTGGATAAGTTTAACTTTTGGACTTATTGTATTTGCTGGTGCGGATTCTTTCATCACATAAGCATCAACTCATTTTCACTTTCTGCATGTTAATAAATCTGTAAGCGACGGACAGAATTATTAGGGAGCTTCTAGTTTCCATTTCTGTATTGACCAGTCGTGTCTGAGCAGACTCTGGTCACCCACAGGACAATGGTCACATATTACACCTGACAAGCATCAGCTACATACTTATTAACTTATCTGCATTCATACACAGGTAACTGATCGCAAAGGTGAAATAAGCTGTGACGTCTCTCAACTACCAGGCTGTCCTCGCACAATCTGTTCAAAGGGTTCCAGGATTCCTGTGTGCAGGAATTGGGATGATTTGGGATTTTATTTTTAATCAGGAACATTAAGGAACATTGAGTTGTGGTTGGAACATACAACTGGTGTGTGCGTACTTGTGTGTTACACCTCAGGGTTCCTTCCTGTTAAATGCTGCTGCTGGCATTTTTACTGAATGTGATGCATCTGACTGAATAAAGGGCATTTGTTTGGTGTCATAAGTCACTGCTTTTAGAGGATGTATGTGGACTGAAACTATTGAATTGAAAATACATTTTTAAAAAAGACCATGATACAAAAGCACTGTGAGCATTAAAATGAACAGCAGTCCTTGTAGGTCACATCTTCAGGCTTTACAGAATGCTTTTTTTTTTTGTCAAATTTGTGATACATTTTATACTGAATTTTTAGCAGTGATATAAAGTAGCAATAATTGTGCAGAAGTCACAAAATTGTTTTTTGTTTTATTTTTGTTCATAAAAACGAGCCAAGCGAAATTCAGTCCCATTTAAAACATTTTAAATTCTTTTTACTTAATTTAATACTTTTTAAAAAAAATCAGATTGTCTAGTTTGTGCTGAAAAAAGTACAGTCTGTATTGCACATTCTTGTAGCCTCTGTATTTCCTATACATTTAAACATAGTAATGGAAAACATCAGCCTAAATGCTCTGTGTTCTAAAGTGTTTCCTGCTATTCGAGATTTCCAGAAAAGCAGTTGTGATTGTTTGTGACTCACGGATTCAACTGTGGCTCCTGTTTACTGGTGCACAAGTGTTGTTGAGAGCTGAAAAAGAATAACACACGTGGCCGAATAAGTGTCGAGGCTGTTAATGGGATGAGGTTAATTGTCCTAATTATATACACCATTTAATTCAAATGCTGCAAATCCATTACTTGTAGAGCGCTCTCATCAGTCGGCCTTTTGAAATGGAAATCTGTAGCTTTGATGCTGCTCATATCAGTCAGATGATGAACTAATCTCTCTTGAGATTGGCAGTGTTTAATCTGACTGGCCGTTTCAAGCCATAAAGCACTCGTGAAAATGGACTGCTGTTTAGAGTGTCGTCATGCGGAGTGCATGATGTGTCGTATTGTGAATAATATTATATAAGTGCTACAGTGGGTCCACAGTGGAGCTGAGGCAGGTTGTTTGAGGGCAGGGTGATGTGGAGTTTAATTTTCAAAGGAGGAAACACAAGTCTTTTTTATAGTTTTCAGGACATAAAGATGGAAAGGGGTAGAGAGTCTCCTATTGCACGATACCAGCTGTCAATCGCACTGGCGTTCACTCGTGTGCTGTGCTTTTGCGCCTATTTTCCTCTAAATGGGAACATAATTTACAAAAATGACAGTATTTTCTATTGAACAGTACCTGACACTAGCGATTGAGTCCAGAAACCCATCAAGAAAATGTTTCCTGACATTATAAATCAAATAAGAAGTAGGCGAATATCCCCATAGGCTTCCATTCAAACAGACTGGAGACCTAGTCTGTTCTCAACTGGGAAACTCACAAGTCTATGTGCTGACCCCTGCCCTTTCCTCTATAGTATAGTATAATCATCAAAACTAAAAGGCTACTCATGCTTAATTTAACCCTAATCTTAACATTGTAGGTTGTTATAAAGTGTAAGAGGGACAGTCAAGTATAATCTGTGACTATGTTGAAATTAGTTGGAAGTTGAAGTTATATTCAACTGACACTTGCTGCACCTCCAACAGCGCCTCATCTGTCAGTTTCACCTGGTGTTTACATCAACAGATTACTGATAAATAAAGAAAATCACTATATATTCTTTAATAGTTTCAAGGAAATTGTGTGGTCAATAAAAGAACCAAATATTGTAAATAAAAACAATACAATATAATTACAGAGCAACATGTGGGATAGAAATAGACCCATGCTTCTTGTAAACAATATATATGTATATACAGTATATATATATATATATATATATATACATATACACATATGATAAATTAAAAGTTAGTAAAATGTACTTGGTAAAAACATTATCATTCTGAAAGCAGTTAAACTCTGCAGAATGCTGTTAAATGGAGGAGTTATACAGTTTGATGGCCACAGTCAGGATTTATTTCCTGTGTTTTTTACTCTTTATGTCCCCATATACTGTATCACGCAGTCTGTCTTTCAGATGATTGATTATTTTGATATATTTATCCAAGCCTAAGTCTCTCACTCTCGTTCCACCAGAACCTCCGTAAAATGGAAGAAGATTCATCGGACGGGACCGGCCGTGACCTGAATGAGTTGCAGAATTCTGACTGGGTAGGCAACAAGAGTCCTGACCTCCAGCTTCAACCAGATTATAATAACCTTAATTTCAAAATCACATTTTTAGTCATATCAAAGTCATCTCCTTATTCTGTGTGGACAGAGAGGTCACGTAGCTAAATTCATTTTTCAAAGGCTCTCTATGTCCTCTCTATGACACACACTTTGTTTGCTTTTTCCTTTAGGCTCGATTCTGGGTTCAGGTGATGAGGGATCTGCGTGACGGAGTAATGCTGAAGAAGGTGCAGGAGCGTCAGTATAACCCTCTGCCTATTGAGTACCAGCTCACTCCCTATGAGATGCTCATGGATGACATCAGGTCCAAGCGCTACAACCTGCGTAAAGTCATGGTGAGTGTGCAGTTTGGACGACACAGAGCACCAACACAGTTTTTACTGATGTAGTGTGAGCAGTAACATTTAGTTTTGGTCCCCCATCTTCACTCAGTCAGATGAACAACGTAAAAACTATAGTCGTATTTGAGCAGAGACACTGTAAGTGCACTAAGTTAAGACTTTGGAAGGTATTGTTCTTGGATCTCAGTTGTCAGTTTTGAAAACAATACTGTAATACTGTAATGAAATCTTTTTTCCTGATCTGTTCGTCAGTACATCATGACATATACGACCTATCAGGGCTGCAACCAACGATTAGTTGCATAATCGATTAATGTGTCAATTATTTTCTCAGTTAATCGAGTACTTGTTGCTCCATAAATATCCAAAAATTGTTGATCTGTGTTTACCAAACCTAGAAATGATGATGATGTTCAAAATGATTCTGTTTTAATTATTTCTTTGTTACATGGAGCAAAGAAACAAGAAAATATTCACATAGAGCATCTCTGGATCACTGTATCATCACATCATTATGGACAAAATTGTATTGTATTGTAGTGTAGTCGTGTGTGTGTGTATGTGTCTTGGTGCTGTGGAAATGGCTGTCCTACTGTTGACTGGTTCGGCTCCATTTTCAGGTGAATGGAGACATCCCACCCAGATTAAAGAAGAGCGCTCATGAAGTCATCCTGGAGTTCATCAGATCCAGACCGCCTCTCAATCCTGTGAGTTCAGCTAAAAGCAGTGCATTTAGACTCTTTAGATTCTTTATTTCGGTCCAATAAAAACAAAAAGAGAGCATGAATAAAACACGATACGTATTGTTGCACACTTGAGCACAAAGAAATACTCCCAGGCGTGCGTGGATTTAAGGTTCTTCTGAAAACACAGAAACACAAGCACTAGGCTACCTCCAGTTACTCAATGTATACATATTTTAACCAAGTGTAAATATTAGCTGATCTCAACGCACAAATATTACATTACAAATAGATGAAAAAATAAAATAATGAGAATAATACAACATGAGAATGTGGTGGTGGTGAGGGTGTCTATATGTGTATATACAGCAAAAGAAACTAAAACAATTTTAAAAAGGACCAACATACTCCTTCATTACATAATACAATTACATCATAAAACACACCATTTTTGCACAGCCTAAGATGATAATTAGACTTTGTGGCCAGTTCTGAAACATGTCGCTTTCTTTTTTATTTATGATTATATTCGTTTCTGCACATGTCTGACACCCACCGTCCTCCACGCCAGGTGTCGGCTCGCAAGCTGAAGCCACAGACTCAGCCTCCTCCGACTCTGCATGAGCGAATCCTGGAGGAAATCAAAGCAGAGAGGAAACTGCGACCAGTGTCACCTGATGAGGTTCGCAGGGGAAGGCTGGGTAAGGAACATCACCACCTCTTGTCGCTGTGCTCTCTACCATACACATTCACACACACGGGTGTGTTTTATACACTGGAGTATGAAGCTAATGCTTCATCAAATACATGCTTCTACTTCATTTACTTTAATTTGCACCTCTCCTCTCTGCTGTTGTAGCTGATGCTGCCTTCCTTTCACTGTTTTGTTTGCAATTTTAGCGACAGCTGCCAATGATGAGTAATGATGCTAAGTGTCTGCAATTCCACTAACACTGACCACAATAAAAAAAAAAAAACATGTGACTCTTTCTGAATCTATCTCTCACTGTCAGCAGCTCCCAGTCGGAGCAATAACCGTGCAATGCTATAACTCTTTCTCTTTGCAGTAATTCGGCCACTTAGCATGTCTTTCAGTTTTGACACGGCAGGTAAAGTTTCCCCTCGCTGCTTACCTGGCTGTTAAATCATTGTTTTGTTTTTCAAAAAAAAATGGCTGCTCATCTGCTCTCCCAGCTCTCTCTCGCACACACACACACACACACACACACACACACACACACACTGCACACACATCTCATGTCATGCTTCAGTGGTTGGTGATGGTGGGCTGTTGTCTGTGGAGGTCAAACATGGTCAGTGTGAGACACAGGTCAGTAGGAGGACACTGATGAGTGACACATTGACAGACAGGCTGGATAAACAGATTTACATTGACAGTGCCCTGAAGAGGTGATATAAAACACAAATTGACAGCATTAATGAAACACTTTTTAATATTTGCTCTGTCTTTAGCAACTTTAAACTCATTGTTTTGTTGTTTTTTAAGAGTACAGGTCTGCTTTTATGTTTCCCAGCTGAAAGAATTACACGTAAATCTACAGAAAACACGCGTATCACATGTGTTTAAAATGTAAACATCACACAGAAAAGACCTGAATAAGGATTCAAACCTAGACAGACAGTTTCTGTCCTCCGCTTTATTCCTGCTGAGTTCAGGCTATTCTTATTTTTATTCTGATTTACAGTTGTACAAAAAAATGCTTTGTTCAATATTTCTTATTTAGAGATCATTTCGATGTTCATGACAGAGCAGTAGAGGTGATGCTGAGTCATGCTGTCACTTTCACCATCTGCTCCTGCCAAACAAACAGACAAGAGACTGGTTTATGTAACTGTTGGCAAATGTTCTCTACAAACTCTCTGGGAAAAGTGTCACCTACGCTGTGCTCACCGTCCCGCTTTGATGTGAATCTCGAGTAGAAGAATGGAAAGGGAAAGCGGAGGGAAGGAGTAACTGTGTCTTCAAGAGTCGTCGACTCTGGACAAAAGGGTCTTTTAATGCGCCGTGGGGTTCAATCATACAATCATAAATGGTTCAATCATACAATCAGGTGATTGTAAACTTGTCTGGCAAATAAGAAAACATATAACCTAAATGTTACACAGTGGGCCTTTAATTAACAAACTGAACAAAAGAATGTTCAGTTTCACTTTGAAGTAACTTTTTTTATGTGATTTATTTATAGTCGGTGACTAATAAAAGGTACATTCATTAATTGTTGCATTAAATGAATTTGAGTCGCTTCACAGGACTGTTTTGACTAAGGTGGTGAGGAAAGGGGATCAGAATAATACAGATACGCAGAATAATCCGCTCACCCTGGCACTGCAGCCCTGTGTCTCTCATTACACCTCCTGCTGTGTCGCCTCACACTCACTCATTCATACTGTTCACTCATGTTTTTGTGTGTGTGTGTGTATGTGTGTACATTTAACTATACTTTAATGAACATGACTAATAATAAGATGTCTGTGCAGTAATTATCAGAGCCAGCAGGTCGTTAGCATAATGTAGCATATGGAGGTATTAGCGGGCATGAAAGTACTGCGTGTACCTCTGAGCTCCTTTGTACATAATGTTCTATTCAGATTAGTACAGGGGGGGAATCGTGGAATGTTTTTGCTGTAATCTTAATGAAGGAGGTGTCCCCCCCCGTCCCCATTCTAGGTTTTGGCAAAACTCGCAGTATGCCACAGGATTTGTTCCGTACAGGAATAGGTAAAGTATGAACACTGCTGTGTTTGACGACAGCCTTGTTCACCTTTAACCCAACGTCTGTCTGCCCCCCCCGGCTGTAAACTAATATTTCCTCTGTTTGGATATTTTAATTCTACGGTGCACTGAGTCTCTTTGTTTTCCTTTCATTTGAATTTAAAGCCTCTCCTCTCTATTCTGCTGACACGGCAGAGACACTGTTCTAGTTTAGAGGTTAGAGTGTTGTCCTGTTGAGACGGTGAGCTCATGGTTTCTTTTCCCACAAACAAGAGGAGAGACTGAAAGGATCCCACAGATCTGTATCAGCCATGGCTCTTTGTCAGTCCTTTGCAGCACTTGCTTGTCGCCCATCTCCCACTGCCGCCCCCCCCTCCCTCCCTACAACCCCCTCTTTCAGGTTGATTACTTCTTTCATCAATGGGCTACCGTAGATCACAGTCCAGATTCAGGGAGCTCGGTAGGTGGTTTGTTATCGTGAATGGATTTACCGCACAATGACCCTGTCAGTGAAACTGGGGGATTTTGGTTTTAAGGATTTAGTCCGCCTCCCCCATTAATGAAACATGTAGGTCGTCATGGGAAAGAATCCTATTTTAGGGAGTTCAGAGTTCCAAGTATTTCATTAAAAAGGCCTCCATGCTCTGTGTGTAACACCAGCTCATTTGCCTCCCCCTCGGACCAAACTTAACTCACCCCTTTCTGCCCTCTTTCCCCTTGGGATGGATCTCAAACTTCAGTCCTACGTTACAGGATTCATTGCATCTTTTCATCATTCGTACCATTATCTAAAAATAACCTGTTTCCCCTGTGTTGGGAGGCACAGCATTCGAAATAGATTGTAAAATATTACACACTAAGAGGCTGCAAAGAATCGTATGAAGAATTGAGATTCATCTCAAGTGGGTTTTTTCTCCCTCGCCTTATGCCTGAATAACGCTCTCCCGTGTGGCTCTGTACAGATGAGTTCAGTCCGTACATGGGCAGAAGAACGTCCAGCTCTCTGTCTCTGATCAACGGAACATCGTCTCCCAGACTAGAACCCTGCGGATCTCAGTCTGTGCCGCAGAGGAAGCGGCTCCTGAAGGCTCCCAGCCTCGCCGAGCTGGACAGCTCTGACTCTGATGTCAGTATGAAGACCTTTTGTGTTGTGTGTCATTGTGTTTGTGTACTCGAAGACTGAAAATTAACTGCAATGAATGCGCTGCTTGTCTTCTGCATATTCAGGATGAGGTTTTTGGGCGGATATCAGTCAGCAGCTCCAGTGTGGCCACATCTCTGATGGATGACACGTCGCCCGAGTCTACAGTGGGGAAGAAAAGTGAGTCAGGAATTATTTTCAGGCTTTATCTCATCATCCAAACCATACAACCTAAGACTGATTGACTTGGCTAAAACATACCGGGTCAGCTGCCTTCTTTGCTCCCTTCTACATCTCTTCTGTCTCTGGTCTCCAGCTCCACCCATGTTCCTGCCCATCTCCTCTACACCTCAGCCTGAGAGGCGTCAGACCCCCCAGAGGAGACACTCCATCGAGAAGGAAACCCCGACCAATGTTCGACTGTTTCTGCCTCCGTCCAAAAAGAGTTCAAAGTCTCTGGTGAATCAGACTTTTTTTTTTTTTCTCACACTCCCACAACCCATCCAAACATTGTTTCTGTTCACAAAGACCAAACATAGGCATAATAATAACATAAACACCAAACACCAAACACCATCATCTCCAGACTGTGAATTTCTGTCTTTGTACAGCCTCTGTCTGCAGTAACACTACAGTCTTGTGGACTGAGTGATAAACGCTGTCTGTCTGTCTGTCTGTGTGTGTGTGTGTGTGTGTGTGTGTGTGTGTGATGTTGTTGACGTTGCAGGAGGAGTTCTGCTTCCCTGTGGAGTGTCTGTCTCTGACAGTGGAGGAGGTGATGCACATCAGGCAGGTGCTGGTGAAGGCGGAGCTGGAGAAGTTCCAGCAGTACAAAGAAGTCTACAATGCTATGAAGAAAGGAAAGGTAATGGTTTATATCTGCTTTTGTGATTATCAAGCAGCTGGATGAAGAAGACATTTCTATTTACTAATCTTCTTTCTCTTTCTTCCTGTAGCTTTGTTTCTGTTGTCGAACCAAACGGTTTTCCTTTTTCACCTGGTCCTACATCTGTCAGTTTTGCAAAAAGTAAAACATCTCAAGTCATTTTCTCAACCGTTTAATTTGTCTCAGCAAGTTCTCCTATTGATGCTCTCTCTTCTCCTTTCAGGCCTGTGTGTTCACAGTGTTGCAAAAAAGTAAGTCTGACAGAATAACTCTCTCTAAGCTCCGACGTGAGAATAACAGGTTATAAGATTGAGTATAATTTGCCTCAGGTTTGTTTCTCAGCACCTCCATTCATGCCTCCCTCCTCCCTCCGACAGATGCGGCTGCCGTCCAAACCTTATTCCAGTCTGCCCATCTACTCCATCGGCTCAACCAACACTCTCCCCAGAGAAAGGATAAATGCCATGACTGTCGTAGGGCAAGGACTCTCTGTGGCCGGAGGGCCGGGACCATCAGAGGAGAGAGAAGCCGTGGTGACATCACCTGCTGCCAAAAGGGCAACGACAGGACCGTCTGTGTCTGAAGAAGTCACGAAGGCTTCTGGAGCAGCAGCTGCTGAGAAACCTGAGAAATCTGACAAATCCTCCAGTAATCCGCGGCGTCACAGCATCCAGAAGACCATGTCCAAGTAAGGCAGAGTCACGAATATAGTTATTCAGATGTATAAGAGAATCATGTTGTGTTCTGCTCTGGACAAAGAAGTCGCTGTTGTCAAGAGAATTTGTAGATTTGTCGATAAAGTGTTTTCTGACTCTGGTCCTCGTAGGTTTTCCAAACATGGCTCTTTAAAGTCTCACGATGAACTGGAGCTTCCCTCGGAGCTGACGGAGGACTGGGCCACCATGGAGGTGTGCGTGGACTGTAAGAAGTTCATCTCTGACATAATCGCCTCCAGTAAGCACAGCCTGTCACTGGCCACCAAGAGGGCTCGTTTGAAACGCAAGACCCAGTCCTTCTACATGTCCAGCCCTAAAGGCAGGGAGGAGTATCGGCCGTCTGAACGGACCATCAATGAGATCTGAAACTCTGGCCGCGTTCAGCTCCAATCGCACAATCACGAGACTCGCCCGATGATGACGACAACGACGACAACTGTACATGTACCGTATACTTCAGAGTCAGAGGAAACTGTCAAAGTGGCTGACGTGAACCTTGGTCGTAGACGGTGTGGTGTCTTCGCTGTGTCCTGGTCGTCGCGTACAGCTCCTGCAGACAACAGCCTACTGTAGATTATTTTTCTGTAACAACCCTTTAATTTGTGGCTGCAGACTTAAAAAGACGAAAAAGAGCCACGAACGAGAGTGTCCGGGCGGACTGACCTCCCTCCTGTCTGCTCACTGCGAAGCATGGTCCACCCCCACCTCACATTCAAGTCAATAAGCACAAGAGCAGAGAAGGACTGGTGTATGTGCGTGTGTGTGTGTGTGTGTGCTTGACTCCCTCAGGCACTGGAGCTGCAGGAGACACAAGGCCTGCCCTGACCTTGTGTTGCTGGGTTTTAATTAAGTTCTTTTTTCCACATACATTATTTTTGTGTACAGTAAAAGCTGTATTTTGTTGACGACTCCCCCCATTTCACACAAGGCAAGGCTTTGTTTCACCATATATGATCCATATTTAGAAATGTCACGTGTTTTAAATGCAGATATAGTCATAAAGTAATGTAATGTACTGACATTACCGCCAAATTATGCCTCATGTTTTCTCCCCCGTCCCACTGATCTGTGGTGAACAAAGTGTGATTATTAAACCCCCATAAAATGTAGATCAGACCAAAATGGGAGGTTAAATCAACTAGAATCTAATTGATTGATGTAGCAGTTTTTAGATACTGTATATTTGAATGAGATGTACAGTAGTTTAAGACTTACTATTATGTGTCAGCCATATAGCCAAATCCATAATTTCCCCAAAAAAGCACCTCCACGGGATCTTTCATTGCCCCAAATCCTGCTGGAACATACACATCCATGTCATCTGATATGATACAGCACCATATATACATGTACATGCATGTGTGAAACAGCTGCTAAACTGCGATTGGTGCAACAAAGTACAAGAATCACCTGTTTTCAACTGAGCCTGCCTGCTTAAGACAAGTGACTAAAAGCACAAGAAAAACAAATATGTACAAGTATTGTCAATCAAATCAAGCTACAAACATGTCCCCACCAAGTTTAGTGAAATTTGGTACAACTTGGTAAGCCTTAGGGGGGCGCTATAGAGCCCTGGGGCAACGCACGGGTCGAGGACTATGACAATATTGCATTTTGGCCAGCTGAGGCGGTTTCCAGAGTTTTTATGCATGTAAACCCCTCAAAAATGCCACAGAATAATAAAAATACTAATTATCTGAAGGAAAACAATAGGTTCCTTGCACATATTGTCTTCATGATGAATCCCATCACAAACAGGAAGTTACTAATGACTGACTGCACTGAAGCCCACATAATGACAGATTATCTGCTGTGTACCATTTTTCAGTCTTTTTTTGTTTTACATAAAATGAAACAAGAACATGAAAAATATGTTGTTGTTTTTTTTTAATGTACATTCATGTTGATACATGTGTGATATATTATGTTCATTTCTTTTATTGATTCCTGACTGGAGTTTGTATCGTGTAACGAAACATAATTTTCATGTTTTTTTTACAGATGTATATATTTTTGAAATCCATCTCTCATCATAATAGACACACAATCTACAGTGCTTAACAAACTTATTAGTTTTGTTTGAAACATTCCTAACATTCAACCACTAAAACTAATTTTTCTGTCCAGGAATGCAAGTCAAAATCTATAATTTGATCTTAATCAAGAAATAACAATGTGCTTTTTCCGTTTTTTTTGGAAAACAGTAAATTTGAAAACTCATGGATAACAACATTAAAAAAATATTATTTCGGAAACATTACAGAAGCATGATTTTCATCATTACCAATGCTGTTAATTTAGGGCAGCTGTGGCTTTTGGCTGGTGGTCTAATACATTTGTTAAGCACTATATCTCCATGGAGTCTTTTTCTGATTTTCCCTTCATCGCTGGCAGGAATAAACACCCAACCTTAAATCCTTATCGCGTCCCTCTCGAGATATTTCTGCCTTAAAAACGCCTTCTTTTTTTTTTTAATTGTCATGCTCACATGTTTGTGTACATACATTGTCTGTGCTGTTGTGTTTGTAGGTCAAGTCTGTGCTGCGTCCACATGAAGAGGAGGAGCAGGAGGTCCACAGGAGGAAAAGTAATAAAAATATTAAATAAAACAAAAGAAACCTCACAAATGTGACAGACGGCATCATGCAAATCTCAAGGGGTAATCCCTCAAAAAATAATTGCAAATGCATGTACTAACTACAGTGTATCGCGTACAGGCTGTAACTCCCTGGAGGGTTTGCAACAGATGACAACAATAATAAACAGTAATAAAATACTTGTCCTTTAACTGTCTCTTTCTCTTCCTTCTCTTCATTTCCCTCGAGGAAAGTCTCTGGCAGACGTAGGAGAGGAGAGGAGGAGAGGATCATGTTGTGTGCAGATCTCAAAACGAGTTAAAAGGATGGAATGTAAAAAGATAAAGAGGTGAAATAATGACATCACAGCAGTAATGCAACAATGCCTAATGGCAAACTGCAAAGCATCAAAGACTAAGAATTCTATTGCTTTTAAAAGTTCCATTAAATCTTTGAGCCATATTCACCTCAGGTAGGTTATAGATATGTTCCCAGTACAGAGCAGCTGGTGTTCTTGTTCTTGTTGTTCTTGACTTGGTCTCGGATCCCTGTCACTGTCATGGTCTAGTCTTGGGCCTGGTAAACTCTGGTCTCAATCATTTTACTCGGTTACTTGGTTCTTGTGGTCTTGACTCAGAAGCAGCTCAGAAGTGAGAGTTGTAACTAAAAAAGTGCATTTCCAGCTGGAAAACACGTGTGTAAACACAGAGTTGTTGGGTTTTTTTGTTTTTTTTTAATGTCCTTTTAATCATGTGTGATTCCCTGCCTCGTCTGCCATGGCAGTCCCCGCACAAACCAAAGGCAGACGAACCCAGTGTCGGTTTCTATTCACTTTCAATGGGGGCAGACTGCAGAAAAAGGTGAATATTTTGAAAACTGTGAGGGATTTCAACAAACCTGTACACAAATGCAGATGTCCTCAATGTTTTAAAACCTGAAATGATAAAATTGGGTTTAGTTTTTGGAAGATGTGACTCGTCGTAACCAGATTATAACACCATGTTTTAAAGCAGTGGAGAATTAAAGTTGATATCAGTATACATATATATAAACACATCATCACTGACTCAGAGCTGCTCCTGTCTCTAACCTCACCTCTCCTCTGTCCCCCATTTTTCCTTTCACCCCAACCAGTCAAGGCAGATGGCTGCACATCTTTGAGTCTGGTTGTGTCAGAGATTTCTTCCTTTTATAAGAAGGTTTGCTTATTATGTGAACTGTTGGGTTTCTCTGCTCTCGATCCACCACCCTATGTTCGAAAAAAAGCGTAAAAGTCACAGTGTACCATGTCATTTATATTGTTATTCCGGTCCATCATTTGGTGCATGTTTTCTATGTGTGTTTAAAATGGGTTGTTCCAAACGAGGGTAGGAAGTCCTGATGTTAAAGGAATTATTAAAAATATTATTATATTATTATATTAATATTAAAAAGCCATTATGAGAAACTTCATTCTATCACGACAAAAGAAGTCAATCTGTGGAACAACTCGACTCGGAATCAAACGACATATTCTGACGTCCGTGTAAATATGTCATTGATGAGACATGTCTGCGGGAAACACGCGTGTTCCCTGCAGGATGTCTTTGTCTAAGATTCAGAGCCTCAGACTGGCAGCTGTACTGGAGGACTGTTCAGACCAGTTGGACATACTGGGACACACTCTGAGAGTCCCAGCCGGCAGAGAACAAGGCACCGCAGCAGTTCAGGTGAGTAACATCCACCGTGTGTCCACATAAGCATCACTTTAACAGCTGTCTGACATGTGTGTGTGTGTGTTTAGGAGAGAGCCCGACTGACCAAGCTGAGGAGAGACTGGTGAGTATTTCACACACAAACAAATATTAAAGTTTTTCACTAACTTTTGACTGAATTGAAAATCTGTGTCTCTCTGCAGTCAGTACACGCAGCAGGTGGTTTACAAGCTGCACGTGGAGCTTGAGCAGAAGCAGAGTTTCACCTCGTTGCTGCTGCAGGAGGAGCTGGAGGCGAAGAGGAGGAGAGAAATAGCGGAGGAGGACAAGAGGAAAGAAGAAATCATACAAATGTGTGTAACTACATCATTTGACCTTTTTTAAAAAAATGATTTTACAATAAAGAATATTAGAATAGGTATGTGTTCTCTGGGTGTGATGTGGTGAGTGATGCAGGTGGAAGGAGAGAAACAGAAAAGGAGGAGTCTGTTAGTGTGTTAACTTGTTAATAAAAATGTCTCTCCATCCACACAGTAAGGCCGAGAAGGAGCTGGAGCAGAGAAAACAACATCTACAGATACAACAACAAGAGCTCCAAGAGAGCACCAAGAAACTCAAGGTGAGAGAGTAGCAGTGAAACCCAAAGCTGTCTGCTAATTTGGATGAACTAAAGCTTTGTTGGGCCACACAGACTGTAAAGAAATACTCATGTGCATGTGTGAGTTTGCATGTTCTCCCCATGTCTGTGAGGCTGTTCTCCAGTTTCCTCCCACAGTCCAAAAAACGGGCAGATTTTGGGATTTAGTGGGTGTGAATGGTTGTTTGTCTCTATATGTGACCCTGTGATGGACTGGCGACCTGTCCCCCCCCCCTCCAGGACTTGGAGGACTTGTACCGTCAGCAGTCAATGGAGGCTGACTACTCGAAGATTATGGGGAAATACTCCGAGCTGCAGCTCAATAAGACACAGAAGGAGATAAACCAGGCTGAGGGGCATCTGGAGGAGCAGCTGAGGGTGAGTCCAGAGGTTTTCAAACTGATCCACAATCAGTGTGTGTGCATCTGTGAGCTCTGTTTGGACTAGATCAGTGGTTCTCAAACATTGTATACCAAGTATCACCGGAGAAAATTCTTGAGAAGTAGCGCCATTAGCACCGGCGTTAAAATACAGTGGTGCAAATAGGTCAACTCCTCCATGATCACCCTGGTTTATACAGTTGAACAGTACTCCTGCTTTTCCTGCAAATACCACCAGAGGAAGCTCACGTACCACTGGTGGCACACGCACGACAGTTTGAGTACCATGACGAGTCAGACTCCAGAGTAAAATGTAAAATGTCCTCTTTCATGTCTTTCTGTCTTAGCTGCTGGAGTCACAGCTGGAAGAGGAGGCCAAACTTCACGAGGAGTCAAAGAAATGTCTGCAGCAACAACACGAGGTGACATCCCTGACGACCTCAGATGTTTTTACATGTATATATATATATATATATATATATATACACATATATATATATGTGTATATATATATATATATATATACATATATATATATATATATGTATATATATATATATATATATATATATATATATATATATATACATATACAGTTGTTGTTCTCATGGGAATTATTGTCGTATCAGGATTTGCAGCAGGAGCTGAAGGAGTTGGAGCTGCACACGAAGCAGATGCTGCAGCTGAAGGACGAGCAGCTCGACAGCGCGCTCCACAGACGAGCAATGCTTAAGAACAAATTGACGGAGCTGAAGAAGAAGGTGAGCAGCTCCCGGTGTGTTTATACCATGACACATCAAACCCCCAGTCGCTGTTGCGGTTGTTGACGAGAGGTTGATTTATGTTCAGTACAGGGAAATTGAGAAGGTGGTGATAAAGGACAGGGACGAGCAGGAGAAAGTGCGGCAAAAGCAAGCAGAGGCCCGTGCTGCTACCAAGGTGATCCGATTCATTTCAGCCTTACCGTCGTGGACCAGCAGGTTCACCGTTTGTTATTACACTGATCAATGTTCTGTGACCTTTGACCCTGCAGATACAGGCCTTTTGGAGAGGCTGCATGGTCCGCAAAGGTTTTGTCAAATTAGAAAAAGCAGACGAGAAAGCGAAAGGCAAGAAGGGCAAAGGAGGAAGAAGAAGAAGAAATAAGGTGTCTCCTCAGGGGAGCCACTTGAAAAAATACACAACACTGAATATTTGTAGCCGTCTAGAGCCATGGCTCTCAAACTCTGGTACATGTGCCACCAGTGGTACAGGAGCTTCCTCTGCTGGTACTTGGAGGAAAATCAGGAATTTCCGAGTTGAGTTGAGGAATTTTGACCAGAGTGTGTAGAAAATTAAACAAACAACAACTAAAAATAGTAATAATTAGAGTCACCTTATCTCTCGCTCCATCTTCATCTAATGTCACTATACCAGTGTGTGAAGTACATGTGAGGAAGAGCAGGAGGATGAGAGAGCAAATGATCTTATTGGGAAAAGTCTGTAGCTGATGTTGGTGATAATGGTGTTACTTCTCAGATGGTACTTTGTTTAAAAAGTTAAAGAACAACTGGACTAGATTATGTTGCTGCCCTGCTCAGTTGAGCCACTTGGGGGCAGTAGTGTCAGGCAGATATTGAGTCCACAGCATGATTCTGTATGAATGACAGGTGAAGACAAATCTGCTGTGTGACTTTATCATTTAGTTATTTTTCAATGTGTTTTTTTTATTAACTTATTTAAGGTGGGACTGTTATTTCTGTGTTAAGAACGGAGACTTAACTGTTGCCTGGTTTAACACAGACATGCAGGACATGTCTCCTGCTGCCACACAGGAAGTTCTTCTCTCCCTAGTACGCTGGTTTCATTCCAGATAATGATTTATTTTATAAGGTTGTAAACCAGCAAAAAAGGCATGCTTGACTGAATCACCAATAAATAAATAAATAAATAGAAACCCACCCATAAATGTATTATTAGTTTAACTGTGATTATGTTTAATCTTGTGATGACGTTTATCTGACTATGAAAACATGTTCATCATGGATGGAGATAAACCTTTATTTATGTTTTTAGAAACTCTGCTGCAGACTTGTTTGTTTTTCTAATTAAAATGAATAACTCATTTTAATTTTACCTTGTGTTTTATTGTTTCTTAGCTTATATTCATTTGTTATACTGATGTGTATTTGTGTTGTTTGCACAGAGTATGTTTTTAAAAGTGTATTGATTTTGCTCTTTCAATAAAGTTGCCAGAAAAAAACCTGTTGTTGCTCTGTTACCATGGAGACAGCTAGGTCAAACTTTCGGCGACTATGACTGAATAGTTTTCTCTTGGAGAATTAACTCTTCTTCTTCTTTCAACCCAGTTGTTATTGTTGTGGGCAGAAGTCAAGTGAGTATAACTTTCGTTATGTTTTATAAAGATCGTCTTTGGAGAGAAACACTTTAGCATCACGCTACAGTGAGTCGAGCTGAGCTCAAACACATGAGCTGCACCAGACACTGTTGTGAAAAACTCTTATTTTGATGTGAACTCGTGAATCCGTCCAAACACAAACCCAGAGAAAAAACTGCATATCTATTAAAACCGTTTAATAAATTCGGCATAATATGGCGCTAGTGAATCGTCGTATTTGGAACGTTTTTGAGACAGCACCATGCTGTGTGTGGTACAGCCACAGACTGATAATTATCACAGTGGTCTGAATAAGTTACTGCCATGTAACACATTAACATTAATTAGAATAAACAACAAGTTTATTATGATTCACTTAGTCACATGAGATTGGAATTAAGGGAAAACATGTTGTTTGTAAAGGATTATAAAAATCCAGAATGTAACATTATTAAAGTCGATGAAGGACAATATCTGAGTAAGACATGGGAATGCATGAGGTCATATTTAAAAAAACAAACAAAAAAAACAAGCAATAATGAGATTAAGACATGTG
This sequence comes from Solea senegalensis, assembly GCF_019176455.1. Lineage (NCBI taxonomy): Eukaryota > Metazoa > Chordata > Actinopteri > Pleuronectiformes > Soleidae > Solea > Solea senegalensis. Next base: position 9,150,133 of record NC_058029.1, read on the forward strand.
CAGTATTGTGATTTTAGTCTCCTGTGTAGATGCAAATCATTTTAACACCATAATCTGATCTATACATGTCTGCAGGAAACACACATGTGGTTATTTTTCACGTTGTCTGCAGGATGTCTTTGTCTAAGATTCAGAGCCTCAGACTGGCAGCTGTACTGGAGGACTGTTCAGACCAGCTGGACATACTGGGACACACTCTAAGAGTCCCAGCCGGCAGAGAACAAGGCACCGCAGCAGTTCAGGTGAGTAACATCCACTGTGTTTGTGTGTGTGTGTGTCCATCATGGTCACTGTCCACAGAAACATCTGTTTAACAACTGTCTGATATATGTGTGTGTGTGTGTTTAGGAGAGAGCCCGACTGACCAAGCTGAGGAGAGACTGGTGAGTATTTCACACACAAACAAATATTAAAGTATTTCTCTAACTTTTGACTGGATTGTAAATCTGTGTCTCTCTGCAGTCAGTACACGCAGCAGGTGGTTTACAAGCTGCACGTGGAGCTTGAGCAGAGGCAGAGTTTCACCTCGTTGCTGCTGCAGGAGGAGCTGGAGGAGACGAGGAGGAGAGGAAGAGAGGAGGAGCAGAGGAAGAAAGAAGAAACGATACAAAGGTTTCTAACTACAGTACATCGCTTGGGAAATCAGGATTTTATTGTGAAGCCTTTGTTGGGTGGAGTCTGTGTTACAGGTGAAAGAAGAGGAACAGAAAGGAGAATGTGTGTGTCTTATAAATAAAATGTCTCTCCATACACACAGGGAGGAAGAGAGGGAGCTGGAGCAGCGAAAACAACACCTACAGAGACAACAAGAAGAGCTCCAAGAGAGCACCAAGAAATTGAAGGTGAGAAAGTAGCAGCATGTCTGTGTTTGCGTGATCAATGATTTATTTGAGGACAAAATAAGGTATTCCCAATATTTGCCCATCAGGTCTTGGAGGACTTGTACCGACAGCAGTCATTAGAGGCAGATTACACAAAGATCATGGAGAAATACACTGAGCTGCAGCTCCAACAGACACAGAAGGACATGAACCGGGCTGAGGAGCATCTAGAGGAGCAGCTGAGGGTTAATCCCACTTATTAAAAGTTGTCAAACTTATCCTCTATCAGAAACACATTTAAAGCTGGTGTCTTTACCTTCTCAGCTGCTGCAGAAACAGCTGGACGAGGAGGCCAGAGTTCACAAGGAGTCAGAGAAATTCCTGCAGAATCAGCACGAGGTAACATCGATAATAACACCAGTTTTTGTTGTAGTTGTTGCTTCTGGAGGCAGGAGCTGACGTTGTCGTTGTGGTGAATGTCGTTCAGCACTTGCAGCAGGAGCTGCTGCAGTCGCAGCAGCGCACAAAGCTGATGCTGCAAGAGAAGGAGGAGCAGCTGAACAGTGTGCGCCGCAGAAGAACAGTGAATATGGACAAACTGTCAGAGATGAGGAGGAAGGTGAGTGGCACCCAGTGTTTAAACAAGACACGGTAAAATGAGTCACTGTTATGATGAGTAATTAGAGGCTGATTTGTGTTCAGTTTGCAGAGATGGAGCAGGTGGTGATGGAGGACAGGGAGGAGCAGGAAAAACTGAACCAAAAGCAGGCGGAGGCTGGAGCTGCTACCATGGTAATGAACTCAAGTCACAGTTCAGATCCATTGGAGTTTGCATGTTCTCCTCTTGTGTGCGTGGGTCTTCTCCTGTTTCCTCCCACAGTCCAAAAACATGCAGATTTGAGGATTAGGCAAATTGGACACCCTAAATGGACTGTGAGTGTGAGAATGAATGGTTGTTTGTCTCTATGTGGCCCATGGTGTACACCGCCATTCGCCCTATGTCAGCAGAGATTGACACTAACTTCAAAACTCAACTTCTTACCAGATGAACAGATGAGGATGACATGAAGCCAAAGCCGATTTTCTGTTTGACTCGACCTGGGCTATAAATAATATATTATAAAACTGAAGCTGTGGCCTAACAAAATCTGACCCGAGGCTGTCATTGACCCACTGGCCAAACTTTGGACATGCCTGGATAAAGGGGTAAAAGATGAGCGAGTGAATGAATGAATTTCAGGCATGGGAACTTAAAACATATTCACATACATTAGTAAAAGACAAAAAAAAACTATGAATTTGGTGACCCAAATAATTGTCCCTCAACCCATTTGTGGGTCCTGACCCAGTTTCTACAGGAAAGAGTGTTTTAGTGCACTGAACCCCAATTCTATAACAGAGTCTGTGACCTTTGTGTCCACAGCTGCAGGCCTGGTGGAGAGGCTGCATGGTCCGTAAAGGCCTTGGGAGTTTTGAAAAAGCAGAGAAGACAAAGAAAGGCAAGAAGAGCAAGGAAGGAAAGAAGAAGAAGAAGAAGAAGAAATAATGAGGCTTTTTGCTCACACAACTTCTTATAATTTAAACTTGTTTTAATTAAAATTTCAAACATTTAAATAGTTACAAAAGCATACAAAAACGAATCTTTTCTAATAATTCAGAAACAATCAAGAAAACAATCAACACAAGTTTTTCATTATATTCCTTCATGAATTTTCACCATCCTATGACAACAGACACAATGGTAGCATATCGATCTGTGTGCAGTATAACCTGAACTCAAAAAGGTAAAACACATGTTTCATAAGATACTTATAAATAATACAAAACATAATAATAAAAAGCAATGAAAAGGAATTCAGACAATAAAAACTACTAAGTAGTTTACTGTAAAATGACCATTGGCCATACTTAAACACCTTTATCTTTACTTGATGAGGATTTCAGTCACAGATGCACAGTATTTCAGTCCTGCTGATCTGCACATTTACACAGTTTACAATCCATGCATTCTACAGCCACTAACTACATTACACACAGATCAAATACTTACAAACAGATGAGTCACTACAACGTGGTCACAGCTTTGTGGGAAATTTTCCCCACTACTCCCAAGTTAATGTCCTCATCATGTCTGACGCAGGAGCAAAAGATCTGGCATTACAAAACACGGAGGGACTTGTTTTACAAAAGAAAAAAAGCTTGGTGAGCTGACACTGGTTAAAAAAACAACAACAACAACAACTGAAATGACCTCTGGCCATGTTTTCCACATTAGTCATGATGCATGGTGAGGTTCTGTAGCTGCTCTTGAGTCATTTCAAACCACAGCAAAGATGGCCCTATAAACCAATACACTGGTGTCACTTCAAATGATAAGCCACTTATCTGTTCACAGAAAATCTATCAGCAGTACAATTTCTTCAGCTTTTTACTGCTGTCCAAGATTTTATAGACACATTAGAGGTCAATAAGGTATAAGGAAAACAGTTGTCAGTAGTCAGTGGTTAGAAAATAAACAACTACACAAAAAAAGGGTCAGGAGAATAACTCATGATGTTTCCCCTCATAATGAGTCTTTTATCTTCACAAACATCCCATGTTTTCAGATAGTGAAGTGTGCGTTCTTGTATGTGTAGCTTTGTGGAGACCAAAAGAAACGTTTAAACCATAGGGAGTGAAGACATGTTGGGTTAAGGATATAGTTTTATAGGGAACGCATTAGGTCTATAAGGGTCCTCACTACGACTGCCGTGCAAAAATCAAGTCTCCATGACTTAAAATCCTGCTTTTTAAGGTGAAGACATGTTTTAAGATAAGGATGAGGTTAAGGGTTAGGATTAGGCCAGTAGTAGTTATGGCTATGTTTAGAGTAAGTCTCCAGGAAATTCAATGTGAGGATTAGGGCCAAACAAAACATTTTAAAAAATCAATCTCAGAAGTAAGAATTCTGACTTTTTTCCCTTAGAATTCTGACTTTTCTATTTTATAAATGTGGTTTCAAAAAACAAATGCTCAGCTCTCAGCTCTGTGTGGTTGTTAAAGCCTCACTCGTGTATTCAACATTCATGTAGTTGCTGTCACCGATGATGACACCGCTGAGACTGGAGCCTACGATGCTGATGCTCGGTGTCTCTGCAGGTGGGAGTGGTGGAGGTGGTTCTGGCGCCCTCTGGTGTCCACAGCTGTCACTGCACTGCATCTCATCTTTTAACACAAGAACAAATTCATCTTTTTTAATTCTCTTATTCTCTTGTGTGTGTGTGTGTGTGTGTGTGTGTGTGTGTGTGTGTGTGTGATGCAACTACAACAAGTATCAATTTCAGCTGAAAGCTGCTGTACAACTACACAATTACATACAACATTGTCTGATTTCCTATTCTGATACTGAATGTTATTCACTCACTGGGAACGAGGTGGTCAGGTTCGTGCATCAGAGGCTGACTTTCTGTCACTGCAGACGGGTAGTTGTCGTATCCGATGACACAGTTGATCAGGGTTGAGTTGCTGATGTTCACAATCAAAATTGTTGACGGAGGACTGTGGAGTGCCACTGTTGTATCAGCAGGTGAGGGAGGGAGGAGGGAGGGAGGAGGGAGGGAAAAAAGAACAGAATTTGAGAAAGGGAAGTCGTTGTTCCAGGGTGATGCAATAGAGACGTGTCACCACCACAGAATTTCTGAAAATATGAGGGACCTACTGCAAAGACACTGTTCAAGTTTACTGAGGAGGAATTGAAACCTTGACTGTGTTGACAGAAAGTAATTACCTTGTGTAGTTTTGTCCTCAGTCTGCTGATGGTTTTGAGCTGAAAAATAAAAAAAAGACTATTTACTAATGAAAAATGCACATTTGAGGCTGTTTGCTATACTACAGCTGGTGAACACGAGACCACGACATGCAAGCACTATAGTGAAACTGCTGTTAAACCTGAGCAGAAGGTGAGCTCTTCACACGACAGGATGCGTAACGGGCAGCAGAACAGCTTGCAGGCTCTTCTGAAGCACTTCTCCGCCACCTCCTGCACCGCCTGGTTGAGTCTCTGCATGATGGAGGCTTTGGCAGTCATCACCTGAGGAGAGGAGAAGTTCCTTAATAGGGTCACTCAACACAAGATGAATTCAACAGGAAACAAAACCATAGGAATTTCCCAATGCCCATGTGTGACAAAAACTCTCAACATCATTATATAGTAAGAGTGTTCCACTCGTCAGCCAGATGGCCATCTTGGCTGTGCCAGACAAAAAAGTTGACTTGTGTATTGATAGCTCTTTTTCTTTGGGCAGTACTTGAGACCAAAAACAAACAAATAGTGAATATGAAAAGGGTTCCCCAATTCTGTGAAAACCACAACAAAAGCGTTGTGCTAAACAAGAACACTGAACAAATAAATGTGGAAGAGTTTCCATCTGTAAGCAGAACCTACACTCTTCCCCTTGCCCTGGATTCAGATGTGCTCTGTATCTGTATGCAGCTACTGCACTATGCACAATCCTCCATTGGAGGACCGCCAGCTGGGCCAAAAAACTCAATCCACATCGACCTTTATGCCCACCACAGAGGCCAGGTTTAGGACCTTGACAAAAATCTGAGAGATCGCTTTCTTGCACACCCGGACACCCAGTGACGTCACAGCTGGCCTTCAGAATGAGAATATGCCATGCCTGCAGTACGGAGCTGTAGAATGGTGTTGAGCCAGAGAGCTCCACACACTCTCTGATTGTTGTACCCCAACCTCTCATTTCTCCTCAGCAGCAGTCAGGCTGTGTTGAGGCAATCAAGTTATTGGCAACCAGACCTCTCCCTAAAACAGACCCTAAAAAATCTCAGAAAAACAGACTCTGAAAAAAAAATCTCATAAAAAAATGTAATCCCAGAAAATAAATCTCATAAATAAAATCTCGTACAAAAATCTCATAAAAATATCTCAGGAAAACAGACCTCATAAAAAAAATTCTCAGGAAAAAATCTTGACCTCAGAAAAAAACCGAGGAGAATGAGAAGTACTGCATTAACGTCTACCACCTCCTTGATCTCTGTGGACCTTTGAGACACATACATCTAGGACATGGGTCTGCAGCTTTTAGTATGAAAAGGGCCATTGATGTCCCCTCTCCACCATATATGCATATCAAACTCTATTTCAATGTCTCTTAACTTTTGGATCATAATTCCTATTTCTCTTTGATATTTATTACACTGAGTTAGAACATGCTGAACTGTTTCCTCCTGCCCACAGTGATCACATCTGCTTGTATTGTGTCATATTGCTTATGAATAGAGTACTGTTTAATCCTGTATGACCAAATCTAATCCTTGATACACACTTGCCGGAGACGGAAGGAGAGGGAGAGGGAGAGGAGAGGACCAGGGGTTTACCACCTTTGCTGCATTAAATGATTGAGGGAAATTTCTTCTGTTTTTCTAGGTCACAGGATTTTGTCTCACATGCTGCTTTGTCTATATGGAACTTTTTTTTTTTTAACCACAACCCACAACAAACGGAACTTGTAAGGGGGATGGGTGCGTTTTTGTTGTTCTGACCAAATGTTTTGTCACAAAACCCAAGTATATTTTCTCAATAATTCAGCACACAGCTTTTTCATGTTACCACCTTGCAGCAATTACCATTTATAAGCAGAATACAAATATGTTCTGTATGTTCTGCATACATGTTACAGGAGGAGAAACATTAAATGAATTAGTGTAACTGGGAACACATGAGGCTGAAGTTAAAATATAAGGGCCCATTACTTTTATATTAATGGCACAAAAGACATTTGTATGTAAAATGTAGAGATACTATTAAAGAGCATAAGAGAGAGAGAGAGAGAGAAACCCTTACCTTATTCAGTGGTTCTTCTTTCATCACCGTGAATTTTACAAAAGACTTAAAGCCTGGGGATTGAAGTGTCTGTTACTCATGTGGCAGAAATATGAAAGATTATCCTCCTAACAGCAACTGTTATAGAGTTTTTCAGAAAAATCTTTGGTCAGAAAAACACATGCGCACTTGAGTTTGGGAATTCCATGAGTGTGTAGACAGAGAGAGAAAGAGAGAATGGGCGGGGGATGGTGGTAAATTCTCACTAACAAAGCTGCTGCTGCTGCTGCTGCTGCTGTTTCACCCTGTGTGACTGGGAGGGTCCTGAGTGTGATTTCACATGTTCTGACGCAAACAAGTTTGTTTCTCTTACTGAATAAAAAACAAAAAATATTTATTTTCGATTAGAAAAAATCTCCAGATCCTGATCTGCACCAATATTTACTTTCATATATACCCGATTGAAATAGATAAAAGAATTATCCAAATTACAAAATGTTTATCCACCAGCAATGAAAACCTTTGTGAAAGGTAAATTATAAGACTCTCTTTTCATAGCGGTAAGGACGGATACATGGAAATATACAGTATAATAATGCCCACGAAGTCCTATAGTATAATATATGTATGCATATATAATAGTATGTATATATATATAGTGATACTTTTGTGGTTTCAATTTAAAACAACAAAAATTTCTCTTTTTCTTTTTTCCCCCATGCTTGTGTTAAAATGACTCACTTCCTGTTTACTTTGTTAGTTCTGCTTCACAGGTTTCACAAAGAGTCCCATCATCTGTATCACGACAGACACCACATCTATACCAGTGGCACATAAATATGAGAATCATCAAAACATAAATATTTTTTTCTTAGAAATTGTTCAAAAATGTGCTTAACAGTAAAATAAAAAATAAAAAATCATACCCACATTTGAGTCAGCTCACTGGAGTTTTTCTCTGAGAAATTAATCAAGCATAACATTTAACAACCAAAACTAACTTTTCTGTTCAGGAAAGCAAGTAATTAACAATAATTTGACATCTTAATCAAGAAATAATAATCATGTTACTATTTTGTCTGTTGTTTTGTACATTTGAAAATTCTTGGATAAAAATAATAATTATATTGCGGCATTAAAAATATAATTTCTGTGCTTCTACATACTGGTATACTAACCATTACAGAAACATTATAATATATAGATAGATATATCTATCTATATCTATCTATCTATCTATCTATCTATCTATCTATGTATATATTCTATATATCTATACATATCTATACATATTATGGGGTTCTGGAGGCAGAGGGCGCCCAAAGAGGCCCACTGCATCTGAACGCGACATGATTTTCCATGAATTTCGCTGGTCACGACATGAAGTGACCAGCGGGGGCACTCGAGAGCCGAAAATCTGTGTAGGAGTGCTGGCATAACCATCAGCTTCCTGGATGGAAACATAACACAGTCATACACGGGACACGCACAGCAGCTACGAGCAGGACATTTAAACGTGGTTGTCGTGTTTCTGTGAGCGTGGGCAGTGTCGTGAAAGAGCAGACTGTATCGACAGCACACGTGTGCGTGCGTGCGTGCGTGAGTGAGTGTGTGTGTGTGTGTGTGTGAGAACTGCGGCTGTGGCTCTGGATTCAGGAAGCTCCTACAAGCAGTGGTCCAGCACAGACAAGGTAGGTCTCCCTCTCTGCTTTTGTCTGCAGCACACACACACACACATACCCTGCACGAAGTAGTATGCGTCAGGTTTTTTGTTTTTAATCACACAGTGGTTACATGAACATACATTAAATTGTACATGTATCTTATGTATTTATACCTAGTTTACTGTCCAACAACCCGTTTCAACCATGGGGCTCTATTCTATTCTATTCTGTGTTGTTTTTTAAATGCTCTATAGCACACTACTGTTACATTTGTCACAATTACCTTAACAATTAGGGTTAATTGCATATGCTCATATTACAGTCCTTTAAACAGAATTTTAACAATAACACGCGCATGTATTTCAGTGTCTGCCACCTCATTTACACTCAATGAAGGGTTTGCATTTTTCCCCACACTCACTCACTCACTCACTCACTCACATAATCTGCTGCTTTTTCACACTCGCTCCCTGAAAACACACAAATTAACTGAGCACAACCCCCCAAAAAAGTGACTGCAGCTCAGCTGTGTAAATGATGCATTTACTGTATAATTGGTGTTATACACCATGCAGCTGCCCCCTCCACAGTGGCAGTCTGTGTAAACGCAGCAGCTATTGAGCAGGCACATGCATGATAGGAAGGGTCTGTGACGACTGGCCTGCTAATCCCTGAATGTTCAGATCCACATCTAAAAGAAACCGTTGATACACACAGTTTTTTACTGATGACTTGACCCAACACTTGTAATGCAGACTGGGCAGGGACTGCAGTTTTATTTGAAAGGCCAGTACGAATAGTGAGGTCTTTAAATGAAAGTTTCAACTGCTTAATATCTGTCATCATATCCTATAGGTGATGATGCCATTTTGCTTAGGTAAAACACCAGTGTATAACTAACTGATCAATTGTTACTCATATAATTCAAACCTACCCTAACGGTTGATGTTTGGTGCAGCTACGCAGGATCCACCATGACTGTGCACAAATAGCAGTGTGCTGCACAAGCTCCACTGTCAGTGATGATGTCTGCATGTGTGCCACCATGGGTCGATACCAGTTCACAATAATAGAGCACTCATTAAAAAAATTCAGGACATTTGTGGTCATGGTTTTGGCTGTATTGATCGAGCTGCCTCTGAGTTTACAGTGGCCGACATTAACACTCTGCTGAAATGGAGACAATTATGTGTGGAATCATGTGTGATTTCAGCAGCTGGAGAGTTTGTTTTTTTAACAGCACTGTTTACTGTGTGACAGCCACTGTTATCCCCATGATTAGTCACAAATCCAAGATTATGATGTTACTATTTCCCACACTTTTAGGTTTTCTTGGACAGCCAAAATCAACAATTCAATGCATGATTTTTTAGGTTTGGTCACCAGATTAAATCTCTGGTCCTGCTGCCCTAAAATATTTAAGTAGAGCATAATGTGATTATTTGCTCACAGTCTGATTATCAAATGTGGAAGTCACGGATTACATTATAGCTTAGTGATCCCATTAAACAGCTGTTTGCACGACATCTCTTTTAAGGGTTTCTTAACCATGGGACACACTTGAACCTGAAATATCTAGTACACTTGCAGTGGCATCAGGAGAAAAATCACGCAGCAAAAGTGGCCTTTAAATGAGCAAATATAGCTGTTGACCCATAATTTGTGCTAAATGTGCTGTTAGACAGTTGCAACCATGGCCACGTTTTGTATCGCATCGTCCGGGGAGTGAAACTGGCAGGAACTGTTTACTTTAGAGCGCTTTAATTAAGCATATTGATCATTGTTTTGCACAAGGAAAGACGACGATATGTCACCAAATCTATATTTTGACCCACCCCTACCGCCCATACCCATAGGTTGTAATATTGGTACTGATAAATTGGCTAAAGTGAAAAACAAACCTCTGCTGTGTACCTATTGGTCAAAGTTTAGACTTAAATGTTAATTTGTTCAATACATTGATTAATTCTTGCCAAACCAACATTGTAGTGTTTGGTGACTGACTGCATGTTAAAAATGATTGTAAGCATGTTTACATTAGCTTGAATTACAGATCTGTACGGCTGAATTTACCGCGTGAATTCTGTCTGCATGGGGAAAACACAGACCTGGGACTTGTGCCCTAAAAAAGGCATCCATTTTGTACAGACTTTTTGAGTAATCGGTAATACTTGCAGTAATTACCCATAATTATATTTTTGCTCTGTGTGCCACACCGCCACACCAACAGTGACTAATTCATATCGCAAGCAACAAGACAATGACAGTGTAGTGTTTCAGTGACGGGTGAAGTCATCACTGTTGGCACACCAGTCACCTGACGGAATAACAAATATTAATGGTGCAGTGTTATCTTAAGGCCTGGTCAAACTGTGTGGAAAAATAATAAGCTCAATGCTTGACCTTGTGTGTTTTTCTTCTTTCAGGAATATGGAGGCTGTAGCCATTCTCTGTCCCGAGCAGAAGGACTAGGAGCAGCCTGATTCCTTCTTGCTTCCTTCCCCGCCTGCCTCGCCCCCTCATGGCCAGCGGGAGTCCCACCCTGAGCCCGGAAGCCAGGGATTCAGAACCTGGGACCCCCGAGGCAGGCATTGATTCCCAGCCAGGGCCTGAGGTCTTCTGCAAGCTGTGTCTCAGTGAGCAGCCATCTGCAGCCTCCAACCAGCTGCAGAGCTGCGACTGCAGCTTCTGCACAGCTGTAAGTAGAGACATGTCCACTTCACTGAAGACGTTTTTAGTAGATAAGGCTCCAATACAAGGACTCATCAGCTGTGATGGGACTCAAACCAGTACATTTCTGTGACTGCAACAGAACAGATGACCTCCAGGTTATATTTAGAGGAAGAAGAAAAAGTGTTTATCCTCTACTTACATTACTCATACTTGAGTGGAATACTGAAAATTCCACAAACTCAATGTTTTTTTGTTGTTTTTGGTAATTTTGGCAAATGTCCATCATTTGATTTACTTGAAATGGGTTTCTCAACTTCCTGCTTTAGAATCCCAAAATAGGTCATTTCATTGGGAAATCTTGCACAGTACAGTTGTGGTGAAATGAAACAGTCTGGACACAGGACTGACTTAATTTAATTTACTTTCCATGAATCGCCTCCATTTTTTGTGATTCTTTCAAGCTGTTTATACTTTTATTTTTATTTTTTTTGTTTAACTTATAATTAAATATAATTATTAAGCATAGCTAGAAACCACCTTTTTGCTTCAGATATGGTAATGATATCACAAAGCAAAGATATCACTACTATGTAGTCTTGTACCACTTTAAAACGACTTCTCTGATAATCAGTCATTTGTGCTAATGCATTTACCACATAGCCATATCCAAAACATTTCAAAAACATAAAAGTCCCATCTGTATGGCAGACATTTACATCATGTCGAGTTCACTGAAGCATTTATTATATGGGATGTTACTGTTTTCTTTGTCTGATATCTGATCCAGTATCGCACTGCACACTTTCGACACTGAATATACAGCACAAACCACTCATCCCTGATGATTATCTATGACTGAAGTACACTATAAAGATCTGCTAGTACAGTGTACCTGTCCAGTATGTGCATGTGTGTGGCAAACGTCGAGCTGTTGATGTTATTCCCCGACACACAAAGGTTGTCAGATAGTGGCAGGTGTTAATCTTTGTCTGTGTGAGCTAATTTGTCAATGTTGCAAGCACAGGGTCACACAGATAGAGCACAAACATGCACTGTGTCACGGGAAAGAACAGGCCCTGTAAACTCTACTTATCAGCTGGACCGTGCTGTGTAAACCTCCTCCAGCTCTGTTCACCAGCACAGACTGTCGCTTGTGTGAGAGTGTGTTTGTGTTTATTCTAGCTCTGTTTTTTGTTTTCTTTGGGGATAAACGGTAGATCTTGTTTCATGGGAACGCACATGATGAACACAACACATTTGCATTTACAAAAGAGTTTAGAGCTATATCACACACCTCTATTTTTTATCTTCCACAGAATAGTGACGTTTTATTGTTTTTAGTTTCTGTTCCTCCAAACAGTCGGACTTTGTGCAATGTTTGCAGAGTTCCTCCTACTCTTCCATTATTCATTGCTACGGTAACTAATGACTTGTGATGTGAGAGTGCAGATTAGAAATCCTTCTTTGTGTGGTCATTTATTTTTGCTCAATTTGCACAACATCTCAATTTTCACCAGCGGATTTCCATATTTTGACGTGGCATGTGGTTTATATTGGTTTTTCATCCAGATAAACTGTGAGCTGTGCTGTGAGATGTATTGCTTTTTTGCAAGGCCTCGGATTGTCCGCGATCTATTACACTGCAATTGCCTCCATTCAATATCCAGACTAATAGCACTGTGCTGTTTCTCTCCCCAGTGTTTGCAGCAGTATGTTGTGCTTGCCATCATGGAGGGTGGGGGGGCACCCATCACCTGCCCGGACATGGCCTGCCAAAGGTCTGGCGTGCTGTTGGACTCTGAGGTATGTCCTGTTGAAAACTGATGATATGTAGGTCATGAGGAGGAGTCTGCATACCCTTTAAAATACAAAAATTGCAGCGGAAAACCAGTCACAGGCAAATATTTAGGTAATAGGTAATTTCTTAAGATGACACTGATGATGGGTCTTTAAATAGTGAAGATTGGATTAACTCCAAGTGTTGTGTAAATCCTGTGTACCCTTGCTTAACAACATTTTAGAGGAAATTCTCGACTGTGCAGAGCAAAATGTGGCAATGTCAGCTGCCAGACGGAAAGTGAAATGCCATCGGCTGGACATCATACTGTATATGCCTGACAGTTAGTCTGTCAGATGTTTTACAAACAAATGGAAATTCTGCTCCTCAGTTCCTCATTTTGTTACACATCTCTTGCCAAACATCTGTATTATTGCCTTAAAAAACTTTTCTTTAAAGTATCCATAGGCTCTCAATCTGAATTGTAATGGATTTGAGTGTAAATGTGATTCTGTGTTGCTTAGGGGAGCTAGCACAGACTGCAGTTTCAATATTTCAGTATTCAAACTAAATGACTATCTACCTTTTTGTTTTTTTCTTCTGTGTCTTTATGCAGCAATTTGCAGTTGCTATGTGACCACTTTATTTTTGATCATCTATGAAGCATTACAAACAAGTGAAATAGCAGTACATACAGTTGTATGAAAACCCATATATTTAAATATCCATTTGAGTGCATAAACACAACATTTGATTGCCAGAATGAAATTTGACTGATGCCTCTTTGTTTGCCGGCTGATTGCAGATATCCAGCCTTGCTGCAGCTGATCAGGTGGAGCTTTTTCAGAGGCTGAAGTTTGAGAGAGGTACGTTTTGTTGCGTTAACATGCTGATGGCTGGTGACAGACAGTGGGCTATTTCAGGTCACACCACAGCTGGAGGCATTAAACTAGCCCCACAGCATGCTGAGCTTCACATGCCTGGGTTATTGTGGGACCAGGATCAGTATTATCCAGGAGGTTACTGAAACTGAGGCTCTAATAATAATAATACATTTGAATTCAACAACAAAGAGACCCATATATATTCTTATAAAAAATTAAGTATTGAGCCTTTTATTTGCAAGTCACTCATGCACCCTATGTGTAACTGATATTGTCCTGTGTATAATGATGTGTTTTTGAAGGCAAATGAAGTGGTTATCTCTTGACCTTTACAAAGGCAAGTGTGTCTTGCAGCTATAGTTGGCTTTTCCAGTTGCACAATAACTATAAGCTTCAGAGTCAATAAGTTATTGTTTATCAAGCCATAAATCATAAGGATCAATATTTTATATAGTATATAAAAGACGTGCAAAGTACAAGCTGTGTTTTTGCACCAGTGTTTCCCTTCAAGTATTTTGTTATGTGTTTGCCACTTAAAATTAAATGCGGTTGCTTTTGGGTTATAATAATAACAACTTTGTTTCCAAATATTTTTGACAATTTTGTTCAGTATTTTGTTTTTTTTGTTTTGTTTTCGATTAGCCTTAGTTGTGCTGTGTTTAGTGCTAACTAGCAAAATACAACACGCTAACATGAGAAATGGGAAAATAATAACATAATAACATAATAAACATTATCAAAATGTATACGCTTCTCAGTAGTGTATATTGAGGTTTTTATTATTATTATTGTTGTTATAATAATCATCATTATATTATTATCATTATTATTATCATAATAATAATAATAATAAAGAAATGCTTTGTTGTTTCTGAAGACACTTAATGTTTCTTTTAGCAATGTTTAGCATGCTAACACTGCATCTTTTTTGGACTGTAGTCTTAAAGTTGTAATTCTGATACTTTTTTTATGTTAACATATTAAAACAAGACATTTGCATCCATCTCTTTCTGGTATTTGTATACATAACCAGTTTAAAACATCACTCACTGAGCTACCACTAGCAGTAGCAGAGGTAGCACAGGTATATCTCTTCACTTCTAGTGTATTAAAGTTATCAAAATCAATCAAATGTAGGTTCATTTTTTTGATAATTAAAATTATTAAAATAAACAGCCTGTATCACATCTTTCCATTTATTTTGTTAGAAAAAGGGTGAAAAATACTGCTCATTCTCAAAACAGTTGCCTCAGATTGCCTCTTTGTCAGCATAGTGATCTATCTTCACAGCCCAGTATAAAGGGAGGAAAAATAAGGGGACTGGGATTTAACTGTAGGACCCAGTGTTTAAAACTTAAAGGTACACTAAAGTCAAGCCAAGCTTCATGTGCGGGCTATATTCTATTATAATTTAGGAATTTGCTGCGGGCCATAGTTTTTGCATCACTGACATAAGCTGTTTATCTGCCACAATGATATGGTGTGTATGACTCTGCAATGCCTGTACAGACATTTTCAGTGTATCCTACATGTGAATGTTGCCAGTCAGTAACTCATTCATGTGATTATTCCACCTTGTGAGTGAGTGCACGATGAGGCTCAAGTAACTGCTGTGCTTCATCTTCAACTCTGTCAACACAGAGACGCTCTTTATCTTGCAGGTCTTATTTTTCTGTAAAGTTGTAGCCAAATCACTGATAAAGTTCATGCTTAGTATTGGAATTTACCACAGATGTATGTTTTCATATTACATGATTTCATTTTAACTTCTGCTGCATGATGCTATAAGGTTTGCTGGACGAAACCATGCAAATAATACAGTAAAGCAGAATTACTTACTATTGATCCAGTAATCAAGCTTATTCTTTTAGTTCCTGAACATCCATGTCCATGAATAAAACTGGTCAAATTCCTTATTATTTGACATTATTTGACTATACAGTTACAACGCATGCATTTACTGTATGCAGTGTGTAATATCTCTGCTCTCTACTGTCTGCAGGGGTGAAGTTGGACCCAAGTAAAGCCTGGTGCCCAGTGATCGACTGCCAGGCAGTGTGCAGTGTGGAGCCCAACACTGAGGGCCAGCCCACGGCCGTGTCCTGCCTCACCTGTCACACCGTTTTCTGCTCTGGGTGCAGAGGGCCCTGGCAGGACAGCCATACCTGCCCTGAACGCCAGCCCATGATGTCAAACTCACCCCCTATTGAAAGCAGGTCAGTCAGCTCGCTGTTTGGTCAGCCGCCTGCAGCCACAGAGTCTGAGCCAGATGAGAGTAAGTCTGTGAGATCAGACTGGGTGTGTCTACCTTTTTACCATGGTATATGAATCATGTTGGCCATAATTGGTTTTAATAACTGCTGTGTATCTGAAATTCAACTGAAAACAGAGTAAGGGAAAATCTCACACTTCCATTTATACCTGCTCAACTTTGTTCAACTTTTGGTGATGTTTGTTTTTGTTGACGTTATTATTATTATTTGGTGTGTCCTTCATCTGAAAATGTCAAGCAATAATACCAGACATGTCTAAGGGAGAGCTTGTGTCTATACAGTGTCAGCCCAGGGGGTGGATGGATGGGCACAAGAAGCATTTGTCTGGTCAAACTGCTTAACAATCAGGTTTTTGAGCTGTAGAATTCACTTTTGAAACCTTTTGTGGACACTTCTTTGTGTTTTTGTGTCATATTCCAACCTGCTTGCAGCTGACTCGCTTTACTAGTGTAATGTTGTCATGTGGAGCTGATACACAATCAACATTGTGAACTCTTTGACAGTTGTTTGAATGTTTCATTTATGATTAAAAGTTAGGCACTTCAGCTTTAAAGTAAAAAAAAAGAATCAAATGGGACTCTTTATGTTATGTTATATTTACAGTGGGTGGATCATAGAAGCAATGTTTTCTTCATGTCCCAGCAGTGACCGTGAGCTGAATGTAAACATTATTGCAGGAATAATAGCCTGTGCTCTGTGTGTAGTCCCTGTTGTACAGCCCCATTACTGTGGTGCTGCCCTGAACACACTGACTGATGTCACTGTGCTTGATTTCCAGTGTCTCTGTGCCAAAAGGAGGTGAAGGATGGGCACTAAGCCAGTTAATCCTCTCGTCTGTACAGAAGGAGATTGTTCACTGGGTAGTGTAGCAGCAGTGTGGTATCTGTAGTGGGCTGCGATGGACCAGGTGCTGGTAAAATAAAAGAGAGAGAGTGAGAGAGGGGAATTTGTCTTTGTACTGAAGAGCTTGATATAGATGTAAGAGCTTGTAAGTCAAGTCAAAAAAAACAATGAGCTTCATTCATCAACATCTGGCTGTTTTTTCCCCCTCAGGTTTGTTTTTAAGAAAGTTTTTTAACTAAGCTGTAGAACACAGTTTATTTGTACAATAATAATAAAATAAGGTTATTTAAGGTCCAGAGATTAACAAACATAGAACTCCACTCTCACGCCTCCCATTACCAAGTGCATCAGGAATTAAGTTGACCTTTGCATACCGCAGATGATCTTCTTCTTCTTCTTTGTGTAGTAAGATTCTATTCCAAAATATGTTCAACGTTTAAGCCTCTGTAAAAACATGGCAGTGCAAGACATTGGTTAGGGTAAGCGAGGCTCTTGCCTTAGAACATAAATCACATCTAAGGATACAGAAACCACATTTTACTTTAAAGCAAATATATGCTTAAAAAGACTGAATCTGTGTAAAAACTACATACAGTGTGTGATGAGTGAGACCTAATGTTATTGTAGCTGTGATTTTACTCTCACTCTGGTAAGGAGTTTAAAGTCCCTTTGTGAAACTCAGCTGTGGAGGTTTTAGGCTAGTTCGGCAAGTTTTATAATAACACCAGCTATGTTATTACTGCGATAAGGATCTTTCAAGCCTTATAGCCAAATAATCACACCCAGCTGGCATTTTGGTTTCACTGAATGTTTCAGTTTGACATTATGTTCGTGTTTATCAATTTCTGTTTAGGACGGGTTGGTCATTTCTACTAAATGGCCTGAGGCAACTCACATTTCTGCTCCACTCTCATTATTTTCAGTCACCACAGAAGCTACAACAGATTTTTGCTTCTGTGAGTCGACTCAAAATAATTTGTTTGTGCTTTTCTACATCTTCATGGCACTTTTGTGGTTTTGCCAAAAGAAACCACTCACAATTGGCCCTGAAAAACAGCTGCTCTAATTAGTGCTTTTGTACTGGCACGTGATCCAAGTGAATGAAAGATGTCCTGTGTAGTAACAGCTTACAGTGAATTATTACCCGAAATTTTAGCATCTTTCAGCTGATTGTTTTTCATTTGGGAGGCATTGTTGTGCTGTGGTTCCTTCTCTCTGTACTCATCACGGTTTCCAGGTGCAACAGGTTTCAGTTAGAAGGGCGAGGCCACTTGAATACAACCCGTCAAGCACCAAACAACAGACAAACAAAGTTAGAACTAGAAACACTAAAAATGGACAGTGACTGTTGGATCAGGCAGTCAGAGATGACGTTGATGACGACCAGCTTATAACATTAAAGTCGTGTTCTCGTGTCTGATGATGAGATTTCCTTGTGACTGTAGAATGGAAACTTTGTGGTTGTTAGTAGTCGCGTTGGTCCTAAATTAGAATGTTTACTTTACATGTCCTTTGCCTCCCAAAAATAATTAACCCCACTGTGCTCTTCTGCTAAATAAAGGCTTCACATGCCGCCTGGAGACTTTCGTGGCTTCAAACTCTCAGAAACTGCATATATGTCTGTCTTCATCCGTAGGGCCCGCTCCGACAGCCACTCCGACACGCCCATCAAACAATGTCCCATGTGTGGTATCTACATTGAGAGGAACCAGGGCTGTGCTCAGATGCTGTGTAAGAGCTGCAAACACACCTTCTGCTGGTACTGTCTGCAGAATCTAGATGTGAGTGACCTAGTTCAAGACATCTCAGCCACCATGTTCCGCCTCTGTTTGTTATTGTGGTGATCGGTGAAGTTTGTGTCTCATCCTCCGTTGCTCTGTAAATGCAGGGTGACATCTTCCTGAGACATTATGACAAGGGGCCGTGCAGAAACAAGCTGGGACACTCCAGGGCATCTGTGATGTGGAACAGAACACAGGTGAGGGCCCTCAGCACAGAGCAGAGCTGATATAAATTGAGTTATGACCCCGGCTCACGAGGGTACAGGAAAGCAACATGACACCAGATGGAAAATGGTAATCTGTTTGTTTGTTATCAGGAAGGCAATAAATCACTCATGGCAATAACTGAAGATCAGGAACAGGACAGATGGGAGATGTTTATAACAATGACTAAGCATACCAAAAGAGAACTCTAGAAACAGTCTGTATAAATTGAAAAACAAAGGTCTAGCTTCTCTCATCTATTAAACCAAAATATGAGTGTAACTAAACAAAAGAACACACGTACGTGTGTGTGCGAAAATGGCAGATATCAGTTATTAAATCTAAGCAACTATCAATAGTCTGTCTAATTCACAAACGAACAACAAGATCATTTCACTCCGATCAGCAGAGAGGCATGTGGCTCGCTGAATGATGATGGGACAGCTGACTCTTATAATCGGCCCCGTCCTTGAAGGCGGAATCATGTTCAAACTGTACGGAGCCACATGATAGGAGTCAGGACTGCTCCATCCTTCTTTGACATAAATTAAATGGGTCAAAGACACAAAGCACACGGGCTGAGACATGGGATCATAACAGCTGCATGAAAAGTCGGACGAGGCCTCCTTTGTAGGAGACATTTGAAGACGGTGTAGACTGTGTAGGATGATTTACATTCAGAGCAGGTCGACATAGCCTGTCTCACCCTTACTGATGTGTTGTTGTCTGTTTTGAGCCACTGCACTGATTGTCGCTCATCCTGTGCCACATAAATTTAAACTGTCGCGCATAACCTTTAAATATAAACACATGGATTCAAACTACTGTCAAATGAGTTCACACAATGCTAATTAAGCCTATCAGCTCCACATGACTCTCTCTGTGTTTCTCAGGATAGCAGTGTTTGGATATTGTGATTCATTCTTAGTGTCAAGACAAAGGGAGAAAAAAGTAAAGTAACATGTATGCAAACAGGGCAGAGTATGAAAACACATGCAAAAGCAGTTTGACGGAGGCGGGATAAATGCTTCTTGCCTCCACCTGTTTCTGTTTGCCACCATTGTGCCCAAATAATACTTTATCAGACACTAAGCTAAACTAATCTCCTCGCTAATCTCAAATTCCTGTCCTCTAATGAGGGTGGCCATTCAGCAAAACAAATACCAAACTCACTTCCTTTCTACTTTGCCTTGTTCAAAGGTCATTAACTCACGACTTGCATCAAGTTTGCACTGAACTTCCTCATTGTTGGTCGTGTGCCGAGTTGAAGTACAACAGTGCTTTTGTCCCTTTAAACAGGTCAGAGCAGACGAGGTTACACCTTTGCCCTATAGGTCTGGTACAGTTTGGTCATCACAAATTCTTTTTTTCATACTTAAGTTAAGACTGCATAGCCAAAAGTATGTTAACAGATAAATTACAGCAGGGCTTTTACTGTATATGCTACTTTAACAGAATGTATTCAGCCACAACAGGAAAAAGTACATTTGTCAAACGTTTTTCTGCAATAAATTGTCATTATTGACGTTGACATTTTAGTTTTTTTCCCACAAAGGTCTGACGCTGCCAAGGTCAGTGCTTTACACAGGTCACAGTTCTTCCACTTAAAGCGTGTGACCGTTAAATACTGTATAAACAAAGGTCTTTTACGTTCAAATTAGTTCACACATGGCTGATCAAGCCTATCAGCTCCCTGTGTTTCTCAGTGCAGCATTCCTGCGCTGCCCACAGAGTCACTCATTTTACGTCACCACACGTCGCAGTTTCACACAGCAGCGATATGAGTCAAAACACCAGAAGAAGCCCCTATGAAAAGTTCCGGAAGTGTGCTCCTTGCTATCACTACATTTTCCAAATAAAACAAAAAACTGTGTGTACACTGAGTGGAAAACATGTTTCATTTATTGAGTGAAAGCTTAGTGGGGAGTCTGTATTTGGTAATTGTTAGTACAAATAATTGATTTGTACTAATGTTGTTGTGTTGTCCCTCAGGTGGTGGGCATCTTGGTGGGGGTCAGCATCATTGTTCTGGTGACATCGCCGCTCCTCCTGCTGGCGTCTCCCTGCATCTTGTGCTGTGTCTGCAAACCCTGCAGAGGGAAGAAGAAGAAGAAGAAGAAGAAGAGGAAGAAGGACCTCAGCCAGCCAGACTTGTCTACGTCATAGCAGTGCCGTCTGTCACTGGTCGGACCCAGGGTCGTCGTATGAAGCCTGAGACAAACCAACAAAGTTGGAACATTGGAGCATGTTTTCCTGGCTCAACAGACTGTAGGCCATGGTGGAAGTGAACTATGAGGAGACTGAATGTAATTCATTCGCCAACATTGTTTTCAGATGCAAAGACGTTGCAAGGAGAATGTGTCACTTTTTCCTGTCAGTGTCTCCGTCACACACACAGACACAGACAGACACACACAGACACACATACGCAGTTAACGCTACCCTCATGTGCCAGACGTGATGATGCCAAACCAGAGGTGTTAGGTGCTCAAGTGCCTCACTCTACAGTGCCTGGTGCTTGGTTGCATTTGCTTTGCCTTCCATTCTATCTTTATCTTATGCAAAATGTTTAGCAGTATGAAAATGAATGAGTGCCGGGATCACACAGGGTTATAAATTCATACAAAAAAAAGTCATTCTTTCATAAAAGGAGAAGGAAAATGGCATCAAGTGTGCACTGTATATTCTGTACTTATATATAAAGTATAATAGGGCTCCATTGGTGCACAGAGGACTTTTCTTCTGCAAGTTTCCACCTGGAATATGTTCCAGACCAAAGGCTCTAAAGGAAAATGTGTATACTTTTGTAAAATGTGTTCATATGTATTTATGGGTTATGTGTGTATAGTGAGCTGTTATCATTTCTACATTTCTGTTGGTGTTTCTGCAGCAGATATTTTCTAAAAAGCACCATTGTAATTGAAATAAACACACTCTACTGGACCTGCGTCGGTTAGTTTTGTGTTTGCTGGGGACATTTGATAATTTCACTGCCTTCCTTCACTTTAGTCTTAACCCTCCTCGTGTCTTCACATCCTAGATTTGCTCCTTGTCCTCAGGGTCAAACATGATCCACCCTTTTCATTTTAAATGGCAAATCTATTTTGCATGAAGAAACAACCCCTCATTCATCAGAAACTTATTTTTTTTATGTCAACACAGCTGTCATATACGTTTTCTTGACTAAAGTAGATTTTTATTATTATTAGGTGGTAAACAATTTTTTTTTTTTAATCAAGAGACAGTACTTGTACAGACCAAGAACGTATCACTGCATATGAAACAAGAGAATCCTGGCCAAAACAGCACATTTTGGACACATAAATAACAAATTACAGGAACATTTATGGAATCATGAGCTACCACAATATTCATCAAATGTAGGTTTTCATTGATAAGACACATAACGACACTGAAAATCATCATTTACATCTCAAAATGTACAACAAAAAGAAAAGATTACCTCATAATTATTTGCATAGATTTTAAATACAGAAAAAGGTAGAATAATACTGTGTACAGAGAGAACAGTGCTAATGTTTGATTATTAAAAGACCCTGTTGTTATAAGGATCTAAAATATTGTTGTGACAGAGTCTGGGTTTGAAAGGGGTTTAGCGACACCGTGTGTGTGAGGAGGGAACTGCACTCTTTGTTTTGGAGGAAGGACGTGGGCTCGAGACAGAGACGCTCCAGTTTGTGTCCAGAAAATGAGCGAGCAGGAGGAATTCTTTGCAGGTAAATCACGTTATTTTAATGATTTAAAAGTGTTTCATGCACTCGTTGGTGTTTGTGCGTGTATATACATATATATGTGCGTTTGTACGTGTTGTCAGTAAAGCGAGTTACAACAGAGCAGAGCTTCTCCAAGTGTGTACCTACTAGTGGTCGGTGGAAGTATTACATGTAGGCCAAGAATGTACAAAAAGCATATGTTTCGTAGGAGGATATTAAGTATAAAGGTGTAATCAAATATAATTTCTTTTAAATTTGAATGATGTTTGTTGTGTTTACATGAAAAGACAAAACAAGTTTTTTTAGTTATGGTTTAAATGTTTCACTCAATGCTTCATGCTAACCCTAACCCTACTGCAAAGTGTCAAACCAGTTTTCAGTATACTCCTAATAGTACTTCCTGAATGACTCCACTGAGAAAACAAGAAGATTATTTACAGACACATGCACATGTAGTATAGTATAGTGTAGTATTTTGAAAGTTCAGTTTGTGCACATGATTTAAATCCCTTCATCTACATAGTCGTATACTTTTAATCATACAGTATCATATTGTTTGTATATATCAATAAACATATTGAGATGTTGTGTCACGTGTTGCACAGGCATCTCCAAGATCCCATATCAACCCACTGCTGGACCAGGAGATGTCATGTGCTTCAAGCACTACAATGCAGAGGAGGTGGGTGTGGCACACACACACACACACACACACATGCTCGTCTTGCATTGTGGACTTAAAGGGCCACCTAATCCCAAAAAATACAGTTTTTTACTAATTTCCAGAGAGAAATGTGTTAATCGATCATCAGACAGTGGATGTTAGATACATGTCTCATTCCCACAACAACAGAGGAAGTTGGGATTGAAAAAAATGAATACAATTAACAAAAAGTCAGCATCAAAGTCACTTGCTCTTCACTGTGTTTCAGTCAAGTTTTACAAAGATTTAAAGATCTGAGAAAAAATAAAATAAATAAAAACTGGTCAAATTTTATTCGAAACAAACACAACAGCATCATAATGTGTGCAGGTGCTGATGGGCAGGACGATGGAGGACTGGCTGAGGTTCTCAGTCTGCTACTGGCACTCCTTCTGTGGAACTGGTACTGTGGAACAACTGTCAATTATCTGCCATTAAAGGAATAGTTCAGGTTTTCTTAGAAGTATGGTTGTATTCATGTATTGACACATTATCAACACTGATAACATGGCTGCCAGCAAAGACACATTTAGCCAATCAACACCTAATGAAATCTGTGACATATTTCCTTTGGCGTCTCCCAGTGGTGACATGTGGTTATAACACATATCACAAAATAATGTCACCAGTCGCCACTGTTTTCTGATGCTTTTCCTCACCGTTCTCAGTCTTATCTGTTCTGTCCAATATCTTTTGTTTATTTTAGCCGAGTTTGTCTGAGAATGGCTTCACATAGTAGGGACAGAGTGGCGTCTTTCTTGATCACAAGTCAGTGACACATCAATTGATTTAATATCCCATATGTAATGAAAATACTGTCATTTCTAGTAAACATCCGAAGGTGTTCAAATGTCGTCATGCAGCAATTAATGTGACGTTGATGACTTTCTCTCACATGTTCTCAGAGTTTCTCAAAGTGAAGGCTGTATTTCTGATATCTCTATATAATTCTACTTAAAATATAAGCCTACTCATATGTTTAATCTGCGCACATGTTGTTGTTGATTCTTTCCTTGACTATGATCTTCTCTCTCAGGTGCTGACCCTTTTGGGTTCCAGACTCTCCACAGGCCCTGGAATAAAGGAAATCCGATGGAATCAGCCAAGAGGCGACTCTGTGCCGCTTTTGAGTTTTTCACCAAGCTTGGTGTGAGGAAATGTACCTTATTTAATAATCAAAGTAACCTCTGTACATATAGATCTTCATTATTAAGATCACTTATGGTATATTTCCTATAATGTGCTTGTCTTTGCAGGTTAAATATTACACATTTCATGACAGGTAATCAAAATAAATCCTTTTTTTTAATCATGTGTGAATACTGTGTGACAATGTAGACAACATTAAATGCAGTTTATTTACAAATTTAAGTCAAATTAGTTACAAAATAAGCAAAAATAATCTTTATTGTGTAAAAAAAACTTGATTTTGATTTTCTGTGTTGCAGGTGGGGTTGTGTTTTAAATGAACAAAACCTATTAAAGATACTGTATTTTGTGATTCTGAATAATTCTGTGTTTCCAACAGGGACATGGCTCCGGAGGGCTCCACACTGAAGGAATCCAACATGAATCTGGATGAAATAACTGACCTGGCTCTTCAGCTGCAGAAGCAGACTGGAGTCAAAGTGCTCTGGGTCACCTGTAACCTCTTTGCCCACCCAAGGTAAATATTTTTCACTAATCTTCAGAAGACAACAAAAAAAAAAAAGGACCATCATAATGCTATCTTCATGTGGCAGGTACATGAACGGTGCTGCCACAAATCCCGACTGTCACGTTCTGGCCTACGCTGGCGCCCAGCTCAAAAAGGGACTTGATATCGCCAAGAAGCTGGGTGCCGAAAACTTTGGTATGAAGGTGTTTTATCTCCACGCAGCGGTGTTGCAATTGTTTGGGGCCCTGACATGAGAGGGGCCTCCTCACAAGAATGACTTATTTAAGTTAGTCAACAGCAATAACAAACCCGTCATATTGTGTGATTTTCCGTCTGATGAATAACTTCTGCTCTTCTCAGTGTTTTGGGGAGGAAGGGAAGGTTTCCTGTCCATGCACAACACTGATGTCTCTGCTGAACTCAAGCACATGGCCAACTTCTTCAAAATGGCTGTCAGTAAGTGTTTTGGGTTTTTTTTCCAGTCAGTTAGACAGTATACGTCACATTTACTGTGTGTTGGTGTATTTGTCGACAGAGTATAAAGAGAAAATCGGATTAAAGTGCCAGTTTCTAATTGAGCCAAAGCCCAAGGAGCCATGCCGACATCAGTATGATTATGGTAAGACCGGCACCATCGAGGAATGTTAATGAAGTGTTTCTCAGAGTCACAATGATTGATTTGTACGCATCACCATTTCCTTAAATAGATGCTATGAGCGTCATAGGATTCCTGAAGCATTTTGGTCTGGAGAATCACTTTAAGTTGAATATTGAGCCCAACCACACCACGCTGGCAGGACACTCCTATGAACATGACGTCGTCATGGCGTCTGTGTGAGACAACTGCAAACAGAAATGTTTCTTGCTAACATTTTCTTTCCCCACACCCACAGAGTCTTTAAACTTTACACTTATTTTCAATCGCGTGCACAGGTTTGGCATGCTGGGTTCAGTTGATGCAAACACTGGCTCTCCTGACCTGGGCTGGGACACAGATCAGTTCCCCATGGACATCAGGAACACTACCATGGTCATGAAGGTGAACTTTATAACTCATTAAGAGTACTTTGCCTTTTTTGGGTGTTGTTGTTGTTGCAGTATTGTTGGATAAAGATCAATGTTCTGCCAATGTGTGGATGGTTGTGTGTCTCTATGTGGCCCTGCGATAGACTGGGTTACTGTTTTGTTCGTGTGAATTGTGTCTTTTTTTTTAGAGATAAAACAAAAACAAACACCTGCAAAAGTGGCTTTAACCTGTAATTACTTGATTGGCCATAAGGGGGCAAATCTTTGTTGTAGCAGTGGCTCAGGGTTATGGGTAATCAGGCATTTGTCACTTATCCTCCAGTGTCTCATCTATTCCAGACTGTCATTGAACAAGGCGGTCTGCAGCCAGGAGGCTTGAACTTTGATGCTAAGGTGCGCAGAGAGTCCACAGACCTGGAGGACCTGTTCATAGCTCACATCGGAGCCATGGACACGTTTGCAAGAGGCCTCAGGAATGCTGTACGCATCATAGAGGACGGGATAATCACTGATAAGCTGAAGGTATGTGTATGTATGCGGCAGCCACAGTGAAACGCAGCAGGTACAGTAACTCTGCCGTGTATAACTGGTTCTCTGTCACTTTAAACAGGAGCGATACTCCAGCTTCAGTCATGGTCTTGGACAGAAAGTGGAGGACGGCTCTGCCACCTTAGAGGACATGGAGGTAAGTGTCAGACATGGAGGACTGCAGGTAAAGATTTTAAATCAAGACCACAACTTATTTGACAGTGTGATTGGATGGAAGATTTATATCTTAACATTTGTAGTTGTAGAATGTATTTGTCATATAAAGATAACAGCTGCCCACTTCATTCATACACTTCAGAGTGAAGATCGATTACCACAACTCCAATTATACAGAATAGAACATTGCAAAACACACACGTGTACAATGCAATGACATTTGGTTCCGACTCTTAAGATGCTGAATAGTTAAATTATATAGTATAATAATAATAATAGTATGTATAATAATATCAACAATAGTATATTAGTATAGTAAAGTATATATATAGTATATTCTAAATATCTAATTATATAGAAAATACTGTATATATAAAACATGTAAAGTATATCAAATAGGTTACTTTTCAACTCAAATGTATAGTTATGGACTGAAAATATTACATTTGTTTGTGAGTCATCAGTGAATTGAGAAATAAAACAATGCATGTTTAAGTGCTATTAAAACACTCTAAGTGCTAGTTCTAGTTTAATTGTATTTGTTTTGTCTTTTCCTTTTAATGAGTCACTAATGAGGCACGGTTTTGTCTGGATCTTGTAAACCATTACACTACTTGTTTGATGAACTATAAATGTCTTTGTACAATAATTGCCACTGTCTTGCAGCTTACTGCCTTTTTTAACCTCCCCTTTTGTTATAGATGTAGATGATTAAATATAGAGAATGTGATGTAAAACAATTTGAATAGAACCCTTTGGTCCCAAAATTTTAAAGGTCTTTCCTTTTAATTTCAGGACTACATCCAGCAGAATGGTGAACCAAACGTCACATCGGGGAAGCAAGAAAAATATGAATCCATCTTTAATCACTACATATAACTAAAAAGTTTCTTAATAAACTATTGATGTCACTCACAGTGGTAGTACAGTATATTTTTAATTACAATTATTATTGTTATTAGCGCCATTCTGCCAGCAGATGGCGCATGGCGCATGCCATTGACATACTTTTCATGTGCTGATGTTTTCTGGCCAGGTCTCATGTGTGAAGTTTTGAGCAGATTGTTCAATGTACAGCAAAGTTACAGTTGGGTATGGTTTGGAGCGGAAAAGCCCTGGCTCAGTCTTGCATATATATGTATGTATATATATATATATATATATATATATATATATATACATACATATATATGAATATATACATGCATATATTTATGTGTGTGTTATTAAAATAATAGCTACAAATATTGCTACATTAAGTCACTCATCTTGTATTAAATATACTTCCTGTCTGATCTGAACAAGTGCGGGCAAATTAAAGTCGACACCGAGCACCGAAAACGTCCAGAGTTGTTTTCAAAATACAAAATTACACAACACTGACGTATTTTGGTACAGAATAGGAAGATATTTTCATCATCTCAAAATACAAATAAAAAAAATAACATTTTGTATTTTAAAGATAAATACATGTGTCACAAATACTGACCGTTTCCTTTTTGTGACATAGTATATCCTGTACTATATGGTGTATGTGACATTTTCAATGACTTGGTATAAGCAAGGTATAGTACGGTGTGAAAAATGTCTTTATTCTGTTTGTTTCACAATGTTTAGAGCTAAAATATATTCATAAAGTGAGGTTGAAAAGCTTAAAACTCACAATAGTCATAATAGCTCAGTCCATCAGAAGATGACTTGTATCTCTGAGGTTATAAATTCTAATCTTACAATCTCTTAAAAAAGAAAAAAAGGTCAGTCAGGGATTTTATAGGAAACACTTTTCATAATGGTTATCAAATTGAGAGAGTAGTTGCAGCAGAAAATAATATTTTTAAGGTCAAGCAGCATTTAAAAGGTTAGACAAGAGATGACAACAGATATGTCACAATAATAACAATAACAACAAAAGTAAAGGTTAAATTGTTAAATTTAAATGAATTTAAATCCGTGTTATTTTATTGTTAGGAGTCCTCGAGTCTTCTTACCTTTCCACTGACATCACATCATACTACCATCCTCGCTGCCCGTGTGTCCAATCAGAGGCCGGGGGCAGGACCAGCACCGGCGCGGCTGTTTAATGAGCGGATAGCGTGAGCTCTGCTCACTGTCACGTCGCTCCTGATTGGCTGGTGTAACTGCGAATCCTCCACTGTCTGTGTCTCCTCTTAGAAAAAGTAGTAACTCAGCCACAAGTTATCATGACTTATGAAAGGTAACACTTTGATTTGACTGAACAGATTATTATTATTTTTATTATTATTATTATAACTCTATAATAGTGTCCTTTCGCCATTACATTAAACTTCACTTATTTTTATTATTATATATTTTTTTTTTTACTCCATAAAGATGTGGACCTTCCTGGGAATAGCGAGTTTCACTTACCTGTATAAGAAGTCGGACACAGTGTGGAGCTTTGCCCACAGGGAGCTGCTTGTGGCCGCAGTGTTGTTCCTCACAGCCGGGCTCTTGCTCTCCTACATCAGATACCGTCAGGAGCACAAACTGCGGCTCCGTCAGCTCCTCACTTTCCCTCTGAGTCTCCTCTCCTTTGTCCCCGTCATCAACCACTTCATCCCCCAAACCTCAGCACAGAGGAGCGGCAGTCATCCAGAGGAGACATGCAGGAAGGTAAGACACTTTTAATCCACAGGAGACTTCTGCACAGTGAATAATTGAATAAGAATCATAATGAATTGATTTCATTGTATAACAGTAATTTATTGTATGATTAATGGTTTGTTTTTATGTTATGTATGTCTGTATTTATAAATAAAGTTGGATTGGATTGGATAGGTGTTTATTGTTTCAGGGCTGCAACGATTAATCGAGGTCTGAAAACACATTGATTATATGATTCATTCAGAAAATATTCTCAAATGACCTTGCGGCCAATGGGTGTCTAGTCTGTTCAGTAGCAGGTGGACAATATGATCTTAAAATGATAACACAATATTCCATGATGACATCACAATAAAGATAAACTTGATATTTCAGTGAAATTCAGAGTAAAGGTGTTTGTTTTGATATGGAATGATGTAAACTTCATATTTATAATGCAAAATAAATCTATTAATATGAAAAACAGAGCTAAAATGTAAAATTATGTAAATTATAATGTGGTATAACTGTAATTAAAACACCAAGCTGATATACTGTATAAATAAGCTTAGACACCTCTGGACCAAATGATGATGAAAATAATCAATATTGTTTATAATGTTAAATATCTGATTAAAAAATGTAATGAAACAGCTTTAATTGTAATAGGCATAATCAATAATCTCTCATCAGTAAAAGTGATCATCATCAGGGGGAAATGTGGGTGTTTAAGTAGCAAAGTAAAGGCATAAAAAGGTAAAAACAAACAGTAACAAGGCAATAAATGGTCTGCTTTGTCAACAAGAGCTCAATACTGACTGTATTTGATTTGAAATATGAGGGACTGTGACCAAATGATACAATGTAAGAAGGATAAGAATGATCTATTAGCTGTGATAACTGTTGTATTACTCTTGTAGATAGAGATCATAATGGAGAGGAATATGCTACTGTTTCTCATTTGGGAATGAAGTGGAAGGTTTGGTCTGGTTCAACGTAGGGCCTCTCGGGTCCCTTTTGCCTGGTGATGCCGTACTCCCTTGAAACACCTCTGTTCTTTGCTGCAGTGTAAAAACAAAACAAAAAAACAGACAATGGTGTTCTTCTTCTCTTGTTTCCAGAGCCGGAGAATAAGGAAAAGAGCAGATGCAGAGATCTCTGCTGCCACAGGAAGTGCCTCAGCCAGTGGCTCCACAGTGGATCAGGATCCCGACGTGGTGGTAGTAGGGGCCGGAGTCCTGGGATCGGCAATCGCAGCTGTGCTGGCGCGAGACGGCAGGAAGGTGACCGTGGTAGAGAGAGATCTGAAGGAGCCTGACAGAATCGTTGGGGAGCTGCTGCAGCCCGGAGGATACACGGCACTGAAAGAGCTCGGCCTGCAAGGTCAGTTCAGGGAGTGACACTGTGTCCTGGTGCTCCAGACCCTGGAAAGTGTTGTTGTTTTGGTGTGAAGTGGGGGCGGTGCTAAGATGGGAAAGGTGACATCACATCATCTCTTTGCACCAATCAAGAGGAGCCGTTATTTGAGATTCGAATCTGGTGACTCTTGTTTCTGTCTTGGTCCATCGACAGTCAAATCTGACGCACATAGGAAAAGCAGCTGAGATGAAGTTTGTACATTTAAAAACAAACACAAACGTGATCAATTTGTGAACTTCAACATTAATATTCAGAAGATGAAATGAACTTTTTTCATTATCACCGCTTGTCACCACACTATTGTACCTTTCTAAAAACAGTCAATAGAGAGTATATAATAATAGAATTATTTTTGATACAAACCTCAAAACCTTGTCTGAATTGGACTTGGAACTTTGAAAAACTGGCTCTCTAAATTGTCCAAATGACAAATGATTTCAGTGCGAGCAAATAAAAATACACTTTCCTTCCTCAATGTGTCCAAAAACATGTATGAGAGTTTTAATTTGAGATTAGAATGATCACATTGTACAAAAACACCTTATTTTATACTTAAATATTAATGATACAGCAATATTTCTTTCCCATTATGTTTATTTTTCAAAATGCCTGAGGTTTTAATGAACTTGCCAATCATTGATCACTTTAAAACTTTATTTAAAATTAAAGTAGAGATGCTATATGTCCCAAAGATATTAAAGGGCGTTATATTAGGCGTATATTGAACATAGAATTTTCCCAAATGTGCTGGTGAATATTGTAACAAGCTTGAAGCGAATGTGACAAAAGTGTAAAGGATTATTTTGAGGCTACAGTAGCTTATTACGCTCTCTCCAGCTCGTGTTGTAGACTCTTGACATTTGTTCCTTTTCACACATGCTGACTGAATAATGAATGAAGGCTCTGAAACAGTAACCTGTCGCGTGTGCTTGGCCTTGATCAGGGTCATTGGAGGGTTTGGACGCTCACGAGGTCAAGGGCTACGTGATCCATGACCTAGGGAGCAGCACCGAGGTGGAGCTTTCTTACCCACAGCAGGAGGAGAACATCAAGAGTGGCTGGGCGTTCCATCATGGTCGATTCATCATGGGCCTGAGGAGAGCTGCCCTCGCCGAGCCAAAGTGAGTCCACTCGTTAATGGGATGGCGTTGTGTTTTGGCTGTGAGACACCAGACCTATCACCACACCATACATACATACATACATACCTCGTTCATGTTTGACTTGTTTGACTTTAAGCAGAATCATCCAGGTCATCCTCAGTAGTTTGTTAGCTAATTAGTTAGCTGCAGGCAACTGGACTGGCTTATGTTATAGTTATAGACATTCCATCTTTCATCCAAGACGTGTCTTCAAGTTTTTCTTTGGTGTTTCAATTCAGAAGAACTGACCAGTTGTCTACAGCTACTACCAGTCTTGTATAAAGTACAGTAAAGTAAAGGGACACTTGAGTAAAAGTACAAGTATGTTACCAGAAAATGACTTTGGTAGAAGTTGAAGTTGAGCTTTTTATAATATTGCTTAAGTAAAAGTCATTTAAGTAAGTATATGACATTTACTGTACAGGTAAGGTTGTGGGTTCAATTCCTGGCTCTGCTAGTCTATATGTGTCCTTGAGCAAGACACTTAACCCCATGTTGTGGCGTGTGTGAATGGATGAATGGCAAAACTGTAGTGTAAAGCAGCTCATCAAGACTAGAAAAGCTCTATATAAATACAGACCATTACCAACTCTTCTTATTCTGATTTTATTTGGCAGTAACAAAGATAGATAGAGGAAATGTAGTTGAGTAAAAGTAAAAGTTGCTAGAAAGATAAATAACAAAGTAAAGTACAGATATGTGAATTTTGTACTTAAGTAACAAAGTATTTGTGCTTTGTTACATTACAACAAGGACTAGACATTTAATTTAATATAAGTGAACTGGCTTCTTCAACTTAAACCCAGGATCACAACCTAATCTTTAATTATCTAACAGTTTATAGCAATAACAATTATTGATATGAACTGATTTTGAAACATTATTGGCCAAATCATCGTGTACTCTAAATCCAATATCAGTGGTTGACAGTCACAGTCTTGATAGTTTAAAAGCATTCTCTATGTTTGTTCTCGGTCTGTTTACTCTTCATGTTCTTCCTGTCTTGCTGTATCCTCAGTCTGTCTTATTGCACCCCCCAGTGTCACATTCGTAGAAGGCACCGTGACCAGTTTGCAGGAGGAGGACGGCAGCATCACGGGAGTCCAGTACAAGGACAAAGAAACCGAAGAGATCAAGGTGAGGACAGGAAACTGTGTTGCATGTGCAGAACCTTAATACCTCGTGTTTAAAGCACAAAATGTAAGGATGATGATGATGATGATGATGACGATGATGGTGTAAACTTGTGTCCTGGTAGGAAATCTGTGCAGCGCTGACTGTGGTGGCGGACGGCTGCTTCTCCAAATTCAGAAAGAGTCTGGTCTCAGGGAAAGCTCGCGTCTCCTCTCACTTTGTCGGATGCCTGATGAAGGTAAAGAGAACATCATCAGCCAAATGGGAAGAATTTGTTTCTTCATACAAGAGTAAACTAAATATCTTCTGAGTATTTTACCATTTACTCACTAGTCAGCAAATTATGCAAATGCATAATTCATAGTATCATAAAGAAAATAAATAGAATTACATTAAAAAAAAAAATTCAATTATTATTTTTTTGCGTGTGAGTGATGACACAAAAAAGCAGCAAAACGCAGTGAATTTAGTTGGAGTGAAAACACAGCTGAGAGCAGCCCCGTGTGTGTGTGTGTGTGTGTGTGTGTCAGTCCAGCAGGTGGCAGTATTTCCTACAGGTGGTGTTTTTTTTCTGTTTTAGCAAAAATGTTTTGAAATAACAACAATTTCAGCTGCCATTTTTCTTTTATTTGTCCAGTGAGGACATGAACGTTGATTAATTGCAGGTGGAGCTGCTCCTGCATAAAGACACACTGATTTAAAAGCCTTTGTGTACTTTCCATGACTTGATACATTCCACTCCTCCCCTCTTGAGTCGATCTATTTGGAATGTTCCACTTCCTTTGTCGGAGGCGGAGCTTCTTCTACGCATGAGACAGAAACGGGGAGAGGACGAGGAGCAGCGGGAACAAACATGGGGACAGCCGTGTGGTAACTGCTGTTTAATAATGACCCACACATTTCTTAGATTCCCTGTTGACGCTCTGTTCACACCTGCTGTTCACATGCGACCACAGGTGTTGAGATTACACCTGCTAATGCTAGCGTGACGTCACTGCTCCGCAGCAAACACACATTCAAATATGAACTTTCCTACTATAGTATGTCATCAAAAACGTTAAAATATAAATTCACCACGTGTCCTCAAAGAACTGTCCAAAACGTCAAAGAATGTCCTCAACAAAAAATGTCAATAGACCACTGAAATTGTTCACAATGACAATCTAGTCCAGTAGCAGGTTAGCTGCTGCTAATGTGACGTCACTGCTCCACAGCAAACGTGCGTTTTCAAAAAACTGACTGAGTGTCAAATATATAATTATATAGTATGATACTGTCAAAAAGTGTCTTATTACAGTATGTCGTAAAAAAAAGTATATTATTTAGTAAACTATCCAATTATAAACTGTCAAAAATGTCACTATACCATTAAAACTGTTAAGAATGAGTACCTAGTCTGGCCAATAGGGGGCAGGTTAGGTAAAAAAAACACAACTGTTGAGCCGTGGTTTAGTAGAATTTCAAAATAAAAGTGTCTATGTTGATAAGGACCAATATATAGTTGACAATAAAAAGGTTTTCATGTATTTTCCTCACATTTCTTCACTCATTTTTGCAGTGAGCACATTTAAACACTTCAAAGTGGACACTGCTTTTTCTCATCATGTCCCCTGACTGAACATCTGCAAACAGCTGCAGTTACAGGCATAGTTCATGTGTTTTCAAGCATGGTTGAATGAGCCATGGTGACTTTACAGTGAAGAGTAAAAAGAGGCTTTCTTTACAGCGCTGTCTGTAAATACATGAGAATCCTCTGTTAAATATTGAGAGTTTACAAATGTTTACAGGATTTCTAAGGTCTTTTTAACTGATCTACAGCTTTGGTTGGACCAGGACCAGGGGCCAGGACCAGGACCAGGAGCCAGGACCGGGACCAGGAGGAGGACGAGGAGCAGCGGGGACAGGTGTATGGTAACTGCTGCTTAAACATGATCCGCACATTTCTTAGATGTTCTGTTGACGCTCTGTTCACACCTGCTGTTAACATCCGACCACAGGGATCCGATCACAGGTGTTCAGGTTACACCTGCTAATGCTAATGCTAATGTGACTTCACTGCTCCACATATAAACACACACACCTTTCATTTAATTTCTCTTCACATACAAATGATGTTGTTTTCTGATTGTTACAGAAAGACAAAGAATCCAGGAAATGTTAATGTTATTACTTTCTCTATTAATCGAGTATTTGTTTGGGCCAGAAAATGTTTGATAAACGGTGATCAGTGTTTCTCAAACCTGGAAATGATGATTCTCAAATGTCTTTTTTTTTTATCCACAAACAAAATATATTCAGTTTTAATTATTTCTTTGTTATTATAATAATAATAATAATAACAATAATAATACTAATAATAAGCCCATATATCAGAGTGCAGTCATTAGTCATATCGGCAGACCTCGCACATATCCCATAAAACTTTTCAAAGCTAATATCTGCCCATAACGATAATATCGTGCATCCCGACACATTTCCATGTCAGGTGTAAACTAACAACAAACTATTGTTTTTTAAAGAATTAAATCAAGCTTTCTGATTTTACAGCTTCTTAAATGGCAAAATTTTCTGGGTGTTTTTGGCTCCATAAACACAAAGAAATCATTCAAACTCAATAATTTTTGCTCCGTGAACAAAAACGACACGTTTGACGACATCATTTTCATCTTTAAAAAACACTCATCAATATTTTAGCACATTTTATGGACCAAACCATTGCTCTTTCACCTGTGATTTCATCACCTCACACGGACGTTAACAGCACTTGTCAACAGAGCCTCTGTGTTCACATCATTTTTGACGAGTCAATGTGGCAACATTCAATCAATAAATACACCATTAAATAATGATTCAAATTAAGACTTAAATACATACACGTCTTATTAAATGTGTCATTCATTCAAATACCAAATTCATTTAATGTAAAAAAAAACATAGAATTACTTAAATACTATTTAATGAATTATTTCATGATTTACTGCAACACGGGACCATGAAATAATTCATTAAATAGTGAAGAAATTCTATATGTTTTTTACATCAAATGAATTTGGTATTTTAATGAATGAACGTCACATTTAATAATGAGACATTTATGTATTTAATTCCAATGTGAATGAATGAACGTGTGACACATTTGAGTCATTATTTAATGGTGTATTTACTGATTGAATGTTGCCACTTTGACAATTTTAACAATATAGCAATGATGTGAACACATTAATCACACAGAAGTCTAATTCATGTGCTCATCATTTTTAAGCAGCAGTTACTGGACACCTGGACCCAACTGTGTGGTCAACAGTCCAGGGAGTGAACCCCTATCAATTTTTTTTGTCTTTTTATGGCTTTTTTTTGGCCAAAAAATGTCAAATAAAATGATATAACCCCCTGCTGTCAGCTCTCTTGGGGGCCGGGGGAGCACAGCCCAGCCCCAACCCCCCACCACTACAATCGCAGTGAGGGCGCGCGTAGTTTGGCCCCGGCGCCGGGGCCAGGTATTCGCAGCGTGCTGGATTTGAACCAGCCACGGCCGAACTGGCACAACCTTGCGGTTGCGAACAAGTCCACCACGCCACGAACCCTTCTGATAATTGGGAGAAGCTCTTGGTGGTTTTCAGTCTTCACTTTGGCTGTGGAACCTTAAACCTTCAGGTATAAAGGAATTGAACCGTCAACGTCAGGACTGACTTGAACCGTCAACGTCAGGACTCAAAGTCAGCGCTCTAACCAGCTGACCTAACTGTCCACGCTCTTTCTTTGGTTTTCTTGGTGGTTTTCAGTCTTCACTTTGGCTGTGGAACCTTAAACGTTTAAGTATAAAGGAATTGAACCGTCAACGTCAGGACTGAAAGGCAGTTCTCTAACCAGCTGAGCTAACTGGCCACACTCTTCTTCAGGTTTTCTCAGACCAATTCACTCTCTGTGTTGAATATTGTGCGTAAAAAAGTTGCTTCGTCCAAGATTGGAACCCTTGACCTCAGGGACTCTAGTCTTTGACTAAACCATGTGAGCTATTTCTCCCATCACGTAGAATCTCTTCAACGTTAGACGTCTTTCAATAACAAATGACCCTAAAACGCCAGAAAACGTCACACTGCTGAAGTATTTAAGAATGTCTGTGCGGGATGCTGGGCTACACGGCTGGTGTAGTGGTTAGTGCTCTTGCCTTTGCAACAAGTAGACCTGGGTTCGAGACCCAATTGGAACAAGGATCTTTCTCTGTGGAGTTTTTCATCTTCTCCCCATGTGTGCGTCGCTGGGTTCTCTGGCTTCCTCCCACAGTTCATCAATCATCTACCGATTTGTCCTCCACCGGAGGGTCGCGGGGGGTGCTGTGCCAAGCTCAGCTGTCATAGGGTGATAGGCGGAGTACACCTTGGACTGTTCACCCGTCCATTCAAAACATGCAATAGGTGGGTTAGGTAAATTTCCACACTGCTCTACTTAAACATTCACGTCGAGTAAGATTCGAACCCTTGACCATCGGAACTCCGGTCCTTCACTTAACCACATGAGCTATATGTCCTTGTATGCTTTTTTTTTTTTTGCAAATGTTAGAAGTCTTTCAATAATAGAACCCACGACTTGAAAAAAAAATGTCAGACTGATGGAATATTTAAGAATGTCTGTCCCTGAACATGGGCGACATGGTTGGTGTAGTGGTTAGTGCTCTTACCTATGAAGCCGGAGGACCTGGGTTCAAGCCCTGCTTGGAACAAGGATTTTTCTGCATGGAGTGCATGTTGTCCCTGTGGGTTTTCTCCACGTTCTCCAGCTTCCTCCCACAGTCCAAGAACATGCAATTTGGGGATTAAGTTAATTGGTCACTCTAAATTGACCAACGAACCTGGTCAATCAGGCTGAGGTCTGTGACGTCATGGGTAATCTACGATTGAATGACTTCTGAAGGTGTCAGAGTGAAATGGTTATTTGTCTCTAAAACATGCACAAAGATTCATGTTCCAAGCAGGGCTTGAACCCAGGTCCTCCGGCTTCATAGGTAAGAGCACTAACCACTACACCAACCATGTCGCCCATGTTCAGGGACAGACATTCTTAAATATTCCATCAGTCTGACATTTTTTTTTCAAGTCGTGGGTTCTATTATTGAAAGACTTCTAACATTTGCAAAAAAAAAAAAAGCATACAAGGACATATAGCTCATGTGGTTAAGTGAAGGACCGGAGTTCCGATGGTCAAGGGTTCGAATCTTACTCGACGTGAATGTTTAAGTAGAGCAGTGTGGAAATTTACCTAACCCACCTATTGCATGTTTTGAATGGACTGGTGAACAGTCCAAGGTGTACTCCGCCTATCACCCTATGACAGCTGAGCTTGGCACAGCACCCCCCGCGACCCTCCGGTGGAGGACAAATCGGTAGATGATTGATGAACTGTGGGAGGAAGCCAGAGAACCCAGCGACGCACACATGGGGAGAAGATGAAAAACTCCACAGAGAAAGATCCTTGTTCCAATTGGGTCTCGAACCCAGGTCTACTTGTTGCAAAGGCAAGAGCACTAACCACTACACCAGCCGTGTAGCCCAGCATCCCGCACAGACATTCTTAAATACTTCAGCAGTGTGACATTTTCTGGCGTTTTAGGGTCATTTGTTATTGAAAGACGTCTAACGTTGAAGAGATTCTACGTGATGGGAGAAATAGCTCACATGGTTTAGTCAAAGACTAGAGTCCCTGAGGTCAAGGGTTCCAATCTTGGACGAAGCAACTTTTTTACGCACAATATTCAACACAGAGAGTGAATTGGTCTGAGAAAACCTGAAGAAGAGTGTGGCCAGTTAGCTCAGCTGGTTAGAGAACTGCCTTTCAGTCCTGACGTTGACGGTTCAATTCCTTTATACTTGAACGTTTAAGGTTCCACAGCCAAAGTGAAGACTGAAAACCACCAAGAAAACCAAAGAAAGAGCGTGGACAGTTAGGTCAGCTGGTTAGAGCGCTGACTTTCAGTCCTGACGTTGACGGTTCAAGTCAGTCCTGACGTTGACGGTTCAATTCCTTTATACTTGAAGGTTTAAGGTTCCACAGCCAAAGTGAAGACTGAAAACCACCAAGAGCTTCTCCCAATTATCAGAAGGGTTCGTGGCGTGGTGGACTTGTTCGCAACCGCAAGGTTGTGCCAGTTCGGCCGTGGCTGGTTCAAATCCAGCACGCTGCGAATACCTGGCCCCGGCGCCGGGGCCAAACTACGCGCGCCCTCACTGCGATTGTAGTGGTGGGGGGTTGGGGCTGGGCTGTGCTCCCCCGGCCCCCAAGAGAGCTGACAGCAGGGGGTTATATCATTTTATTTGACATTTTTTGGCCAAAAAAAAGCCATAAAAAGACAAAAAAAATTGATAGGGGGTCACTCCCTGGACTGTTGACCACACAGTTGGGTCCAGGTGTCCAGTAACTGCTGCTTAAAAATGATGAGCACATGAATTAGACTTTTGTGTGATTAATGTGTTCACATCATTGCTATATTGTTAAAATTGTCAAAGTGGCAACATTCAATCAGTAAATACACCATTAAATAATGACTCAAATGTGTCACACGTTCATTCATTCACATTGGAATTAAATACATAAATGTCTCATTATTAAATGTGACATTCATTCATTAAAATACCAAATTCATTTGATGTAAAAAACATATAATTTCTTCACTATTTAATGAATTATTTCATGGTCCTGTGTTGCAGTAAATCATGAAATAATTCATTAAATAGTATTTAAGTAATTCTATGTTTTTTTTTACATTAAATGAATTTGGTATTTGAATGAATGACACATTTAATAAGACGTGTATGTATTTAAGTCTTAATTTGAATCATTATTTAATGGTGTATTTATTGATTGAATGTTGCCACATTGACTCGTCAAAAATGATGTGAACACAGAGGCTCTGTTGACAAGTGTTGTTAACGTCCGTGTGAGGTGATGAAATCACAGGTGAAAGAGCAATGGTTTGGTCCATAAAATGTGCTAAAATATTGATGAGTGTTTTTTAAAGGTGAAAATGATGTCGTCAAACGTGTCGTTTTTGTTCACGGAGCAAAAATTATTGAGTTTGAATGATTTCTTTGTGTTTATGGAGCCAAAAAAACCCAGAAAATGTTGCCATTTAAGAAGCTGTAAAATCAGAAAGCTTGATTTAATTCTTTAAAAAACAATAGTTTGTTGTTAGTTTACACCTGACATGGAAATGTGTCGGGATGCACGATATTATCGTTATGGGCAGATATTGGCTTTGAAAAGTTTTATGGGATATGTGCGAGGTCTGCCGATATGACTAATGACTGCACTCTGATATATGGGCTTATTATTAGTATATTATTATTATTATAACAAAGAAATAATTAAAACATTTGAGAATCATCATTTCCAGGTTTGAGAAACACTGATCACCATTTTTCAAACATTTTCTGGCCCAAACAAATACTCGATTAATAGAGAAAGTAATAACATTAACATTTCCTGGATTCTTTGTCTTTCTGTAACAATCAGAAAACAACATAATTTGTATGTGAAGAGAAATGAAATGAAAGGTGTGTGTGTTTATATGTGGAGCAGTGAAGTCACATTAGCATTAGCATTAGCAGGTGTAACCTGAACACCTGTGATCGGATCCCTGAGGTCGGATGTTAACAGCAGGTGTGAACAGAGCGTCAACAGAACATCTAAGAAATGTGCGGATCATGTTTAAGCAGCAGTTACCATACACCTGTCCCCGCTGCTCCTCGTCCTCCTCCTGGTCCCGGTCCCGGTCCCGCTCCTGGCTCCTGGCTCCTGGCTCCTGGCTCCTGGTCCTGGTCCTGGTCCTGGTCCAACCAAAGCTGTAGATCAGTTAAAAAGACCTTAGAAATCCTGTAAACATTTGTAAACTCTCAATATTTAACAGAGGATTCTCATGTATTTACAGACAGCGCTGTAAAGAAAGCCTCTTTTTACTCTTCACTGTAAAGTCATCATGGCTCATTCAACCATGCTTGAAAACACATGAACTGTGCCTGTAACTGCAGCTGTCTGCAGATGTTCAGTCAGAGGACATGATGAGAAAAAGCAGTGTCCACTTTGAAGTGTTTAAATGTGCTCACTGCCAAAATGAGTGAAGAAATGTGAGGAAAATACATGAAAACCTTTTTATTGTCAACTATATATTGGTCCTTATCAACATAGACACTTTTATTTTGAAATTCTACTAAACCACTGCTCAACAGTTGTGTTTTTTTTACCTAACCTGCCCCCTATTGGCCAAACTAGGTACTCATTCTTAACAGTTTTAATGGTATAGTGACATTTTTGACAGTTTATAATTGGATAGTTTACTAAATAATATACTTTTTTTTTTTACGACATACTGTAATAGGACACTTTTTGACAGTATCATACTATATAATTATATATTTGACACTCAGTCAGTTTTTTGAAAACTCACGTTTGCTGTGGAGCAGTGACGTCACATTAGCAGCAGCTAACCTGCTACTGGACTAGATTGTCATTGTGAACAATTTCAGTGGTCTATTGACATTTTTTGTTGAGGACATTCTTTGACGTTTTGGACAGTTCTTTGAAGACACGTGGTGAATTTATATTTTAACGTTTTTGATGACATACTATAGTAGGAAAGTTCATATTTGAATGTGTGTTTGCTGCGGAGCAGTGACGTCACGCTAGCATTAGCAGGTGTAATCTCAACACCTGTGGTCGCATGTGAACAGCAGGTGTGAACAGAGCGTCAACAGGGAATCTAAGAAATGTGTGGGTCATTATTAAACAGCAGTTACCACACGGCTGTCCACATGTTTGTTCCCGCTGCTCCTCGTCCTCTCCCCGTTTCTGTCTCTGCGTAGAAGAAGCTCCGCCTCCGACAAAGGAAGTGGAACATTCCAAATAGATCGACTCAAGAGGGGAGGAGTGGAATGTATCAAGTCATGGAAAGTACACAAACGCTTTTAAATCAGTGTGTCTTTATTCAGGATCAGCTCCACCTGCAATTAATCAACGTTCATGTCCTCACTGGACAAATAAAAGAAAAATGGCAGCTGAAATTGTTGTTATTTCAAAACATTTTTGCTAAAACAGAAAAAAAAACAACCCACCACCTGTAGGAAATACTGCCACCTGCTGGACTGACATACACACACACACACTGTGCTGCTCTCAGCTGTGTTTTCACTCCAACTAAATTCACTGCGTTTTGCTGCTTTTTTGTGTCATCACTCACACACAAAAAAATAATAATTTTATTTTATTTTTTTAATGAATTGCTCTTGGGGCCCCATGGTGGTCACGGGCCCCTAAGCAGCCGCTTAGTTGGCTTATGCCTTGGGCCAGCTCTGGCCTCATCTCTCATATTTGGCTGTGATCCCTTTCTGTATTCCTCACAGCTCTCCATTAAAACTACCTGCTCCTCTTGGCTGAAATAAGCAGCTCCCGATCGCAGCTCAGGTCTAGTCTTTATGTAATAACTGCGCCACCCTGTGGTGAAACATCAGCACTGAAGTCATAACTTCACAAGTTCTCATTTTCAATGAACACTATTATTGTGATTTGAAGCCGTGTCAGTCTTGACTGTGCATGATGGGGACCTCTGTTGGGGACTTTATAGATGCTCTTTATTTAGGCAGGGAATGTAATTCGGGGAAATGTTTTCCACAATGTGCATTCACACACTCTGCTAAAATAATAATAATTATGCATCATGTTCTCCCAAAACAACCAGCTGTTATAGTTTCACTTAACTAAAACAAATGTGAAACAAAATGGCTGTAGAAAGAGAATGGTAGCCTATAATAGTGTATGATAATCCGTTTACATTATTATGCATAATAATAAGTTAGCACGCTACTTTTATTTTGAGGTTGTTACATGCCACTTTTGCTTCCGGTCTGTCCGCCATCATATTAATAAATGAGAAACAAAAAACGAAAAAAGGAATTTGCAAAAAACAAATTTGGGCCCTTATTTGGTTTTGTTTTTTTGTTTTTTCTTTCGTTTTTTGATGATGAGAGCAAAATCCGTTTTTCCATACTTGGTTCAATACAAAAAAGGAAAAGGGGACGCTGTTTCCGTATTTTGGTTTTGTCAGAAATACAGATTATACTTTGGTACCCTGACTAAATACAACTAGTTTCACCAATGTTTGTATTTAAATAGATTTATAATATATTAAAATAGAATCAAAATACAAAATACTGCACATTACACAATTAAATACAGTAAAAAATTATAAAAACTGTTCAAAATAGACCATTAAATACAGTGAAAAAAAGACAACAAAACTGTGTTATGTTAATATATAAATGTTAATAATAACCACAGTAAAAAAAACATCCTTGAATAAGTCAGTTATTATAGACATATAAACACAAATGTCCCGAGGACAGTTGCTCTCATGTCAGCGTCAACATGCAGCACGTATCTTGCAAGTTTTCCACACTGTGGTTATTGACTGTGGTTACCATGGTAATTAAAACTAATACAGTAACTTTCACCATCAAGAATTTTACTATAGTTTCCATGAAACATCTTAAGGTGAGGAGGATGTAACAATTTTTCCAGAAAAGTGCTTTAACAGTTTAATCGTCTGTCCTCCATGTCCCAGATCCAAGATACAAAATAAAACATTTAGAATACTAAATGATATCATTTCAAATGTTCTTCATCCCAGAGCAACACAGATGTCAGAGAAGCTGCAGTCAGGACAGAAGCAGTGACTTCTCTCATTCATCCCTGCTTCTCTCTCAGGACTGTCCTCAGTTTAAAGACAACCACGCTGAGCTGGTGCTGGCCGACCCCAGCCCGGTGCTCATCTACCAGGTCTCCTCCTCACAGACCAGAGTGCTGGTGGACATCAGGGGCGAGATGCCACGCGACCTCTCCGGCTACATGAGTGAGAAGATACACCCACAGCTGCCAGGTACAGCAAGTTCACCCATCATTTAAATTTAATAAAAGCAAAG
This sequence comes from Solea senegalensis, assembly GCF_019176455.1. Taxonomy (NCBI): domain Eukaryota; kingdom Metazoa; phylum Chordata; class Actinopteri; order Pleuronectiformes; family Soleidae; genus Solea; species Solea senegalensis. Next base: position 9,193,962 of record NC_058029.1, read on the forward strand.
GTTCAGTTAAATTGTGATGGAGCATTAAAACAACAAGAGTAACTATGCCTTTTGGAAGGATGAGATTTCAATTGTTTCAAACATGTATGCATTAGATTTTTTAATTTGCACATTAGATAGAACAATTGAAAATAAAAGACTTAACCCTTTCACACTGAGTGTGTCGCAGACAACACGTTCAGTGCACCTTGCATTACCGTAATTACACGTCGGTTTGTGCTATCGGAAGAATTCCAACGCTTTCTGAAAGCTGAGAAGTTGCACGTCAAATGATTACGGTACTGTCACTCGTGCTGTTGCAGGAAGCTGGAGAATCAGCATCTTTGTCGCAGAGAGGAGAGAGTTAGAAAAGCACCTAAAAAACATAGTTTCCATTTTTTGGCCTGTTTTTGGACATTGAGACAAAAACTCAAACTAATGTTATCTTAAATATGTTTTATACTGTTCAAAATTAACACGGAAAATCTGATGGTCATGTACAACAGTGTTTTCTTTTTTAAACTTTTTGTTTTTCTTCATTAAAGTTCATCAAAGTTATTCTGGAAAAATGGGCCAAAGCACTTATTCACAGGACATGTTCTGGCCCTTTTATGGTTAAACATGCTTTTATATAGAGTTTACATACATTTTAAAGAGTTTGGAGTATATAGCACCTTGCTGTTTTTTTCCTGTAGAAAATTCCAGAATTCACTATTGATCCATAAACAAATAAAATAGACACTTCTGTGGTCAGAGAAGGTCACAGGTGGTCACAGGTTTGTTTTTTTGTGGTTTAAAAAGCATTTATTTGAGGAACACAGTCTTGGGGATGATCGCAGGTGGCAGCTGCACCTGAAGGGTTTGACATTCAAGGCGCGCTCTGCTATTCAGCTGAAATATCAAAGGTAAAGTATGAGACAGAGGTCCAGCTGAAGCAGTGTCAGTGGAGTCAGTCACACTGATGTGCTGATAAACGTACATTCAGGCCACAATAGACCAAAAAGCCAAGGATTTTTGTTTTTTTTGTTGTCGTTTTTTTTAAATCGAGTGATCGACCCTTCTCTTTTCCCTCCTTCTTGCAGAGCATTTAAAGGAGCCTTTCATGGTGGCGCTGCAGAATGATCGACTCAGATCCATGCCCGCCAGCTTCCTCCCGCCCTCCCCCGTCAATAAACCAGGTACTGAAGTGTTATCGACTGCGACCGGACGGAAGCTATTCAACTGAATCCAGCACATGTAATGCACTTCTGTCAAAGGACTGGATCAATGTGGACACTGATGTGTGTTAAAACAAAGCTAAACGGTTCACTGTCTGTCCACTAACTTGCCATCAGTCTGTGTTTGAAGGTGGGATTAAGAGCGCAGCGTCAGGGATACATTTCAAATTGAAACGGCCTTTAGAGATGACTGCAGAACAAAAATGTCTAACCTTACATTAACCCTTAGTGTTCCGTGCCACTTGAACACCCTCGGTAAATTACCATGGGAATAAGACACAACTTGTTGTTGAGTCAAAGTTATGATTCATTTTAGATCGCATATTTTGTTTTAAAAAACTAAGAGTCACGATAATTGTGCAGCAGTCACAAAAATAGACAGATTTGAACATTTTTGATTACGTTTTCTCAGGTGTGTTTATGTAGTTGCTGGAAATGAAAGATTGCCAATAGGAAGTGCTTAAAAAAAAGAATAAAAGACACTCTATGTTGCACTCTCTTATAGCCCCGCCTTAACATAGTCATGGAAAAATGTTCAGACAAATAGTAAAATAATTGTGTAAACTAGAGCTGCAACTAACGATTATTTTCATAATCGATGAAGAAAACCTTAAAAAATGTTGATCGGTGTTCGTCAAACCAGGAAATGATGATGTTCTCAAATGTCTTGTTTTGTCCACAAACCAAAATGATTCACTTTTAATGATTTCTTTGTTATCCAGAGTAAAGAAATTAAGAAAATACTCACATTTAAGAATCTTAAACAATCGGAAATCTTGTTTTAATCCTGAAAACAGTTTTGAACCGATTAATCCATTATCAAAATAGTTGTCGATTAATTTAGTAATGGCTTCATTGTTTTCAGCTCTAGTGTAAACATGTTTTTTTAACTGCTAGAACACAGTCCCACCAGCCAGATGTAATGCATTTCTTAAACCTGTGTGTGTGGTAAATGTGACGCTTACATGTCTTGTGGATGCGAGACAAACCGCCCGTCGTCTGCTCTCCTCAGGCGTTCTGCTCCTGGGCGACGCGTACAACATGAGGCATCCTCTGACGGGAGGCGGCATGAGCGTGGCGCTCAACGACGTCCGCATCTGGAGGAACCTGCTCAGTAACATCCCCGATCTGTACGACGACAGAAACATGTTGCAGGTGAAGCTGTGCGATGATTAGTGACCTGAGTTCATGAATCAAATGCTTATTCAAACACACATTAAAACACTTCAGGCTGGTGTATAATATTAACCTGCTTTTTACTTCTTCTTCTTCTCAATAGGCAAAGAAAAAATTCCACTGGGAGCGAAAGTCATCACATTCCTTTGTGGTGAATGTTTTGGCTCAGGCTCTGTACGAGCTGTTCGCAGCCACTGACGGTGAGTACCGAAACAAAAAGCTGCCATAAGATGAAATGATAATAACAATAACGGTGGCTGAGATTCTCATCGTGTGGCTTTGCGTGAACTAGATTCTCTTCACGAGCTGAGGAAAGCATGTTTCCAGTATTTCAAGCTGGGCGGAGAGTGCGTCGCCGGACCTATCGGACTTCTCTCAGTGTGAGTTTCAAATAATGTCCCACGTGATGAACAGAAAAAGAAAATTCTATTATTTCTAATTTGGGGAAATTAGCCGTGCATCTCAGCAGTGAACTGTTAAGTGTGGCACAACGGGACTCTTTGTTGAATCCTTATTTCTATTTCTTTACCATCTCTGCTATAATGTCCGGTTAGTTTCCCCCCCCATAAACGCACGGTGGAACGAAACAGGATATCGAAACAATAATTCCCATGATCCCTTATCAAACTAGGTGTTTGGTTGATGTTTACAAATTAAAGAGCCCTAGTAGCAGAATTGAGGTCACATGGTGAGCTGACATAACCGTCTGCACAATAAGCTGCTGAGGCTGACGCTGCTGAAGCGGAGACAAAAGCGGGACAACGGTGACAGAATCCTGGATAAATGAGTTTGAAAGTGCAGACAAAACTCAACAGTTCGTGTTTGTCAGGCGAGAGTTTTGATGAGAGCGACAAAACTTATTTGTTCTTATGCATTTCAGGGCATTTACACACTTACCAACCGTACACTTTGTAGAGCTTGCGAATGCCTTTAAAAAGAGGATTTCTGTCGCATGTTTTGTGTGATTGCATTTGAAGTGAAAATGACTACATTCTAAGTTAAGGTGGAAACTAAATTTAAAAATTGCATTGTATCAGAAACAAATTTAAAAAGTGTGTGTTTCAATCCTGGGGATTAAATTGTGGAACAGTGTAATTAAAAGCAAAGTAAAAACATAAATCAGTTCAAAAGAATATGCAAAATACAAATTTGAAGTTAAATCCAGGACGGCAATGGCGATGTTTAAAGCCAGAAATGTTGTGTATTAAGAAAATTATATGAATAGCATATTGTATAAATACTTGGAAAAGAGGGTAAAGTTTATAATAATAAACTCAATTAAAAAGAAAAAGGATAGGTTTCCCAGACTTACAGATTGTAGTTTAACTGAATAACATTGTGATTTTCTATGCATTTTATTTTATTTTTTTAAATCAGGCTGACACCCAGACCCATGACCCTTATCGGACACTTCTTCGCCGTGGCTCTGTACGCAATCTACGTCAACTTCAAGCGCGAGTCGTGGTTGACCAAACCTCGGGCTTTATATAAGAGTGGAGCCATCCTGTACCGAGCCTGCACAGTCATGTTTCCGCTCATCTACTCTGAATTCAAGTACCTGGTGTACTGAAGAGAATCCGGACTCAGCCTCACTGTAACGTCTGAACACATGTACGACTTGGGACCTGGGACAAAAACACAAACTGGTATTTGGTGATTTTTTGTGTGTTTGCCTTCTTGCTGTTGCCATGCAAAACATATTTTTGCTACTGAGGATTTTCTACGCTGTACCGCTGTCTGTCTTACTTTAAAGGGATGCCTCACTACCTGTAATGACATTTTAAATCTGAAGCACATAAAAGCAAAAGCAAGCTCTTACCACAACAATCACACTTTTCCAAGTTGAAATTTCCAGCCTTGTATTGCTGAGCAAATTGCCTGCAGCACTTTTTCAAAGTCATTATTTCATGTTTGGAGGTGGTTTCCTCTGCCTTCCTATTGTTGTGTCTTTGCACACCTTGTGTTTTCAAACTGACTGTGCACTTAAATATGACAAAACGATCATCCCCCCGGAATCCAAGAATGGTCACGGTGCCTCACTGGTCCTGCTGCAAGTCAGCAAAGACCTGACGCAGTACTGTACATCGCTCGAGGGAGATTTGAGTGGAACCCGAGTCAGACGACATAAAAGCTTGTGTCAGCAGATGATGCGGGAGTGTTGTTGCTTCACTTCAGCTGATGGAGACAAGGAGCTGCTGCTGAAACTGTCATGTTCACATGTGCTTGATTAGCCTTTAAATAAATGACATGACATAACGTTAATTCACGTTTTTTTTATTATTATTATTTTTAACAGCAGACTTAGCTGTACAATCTCCAGAATCACAAGAGAAGAAGAGTCAGCTGCTGGTCAAGAAGTACCATGTTATAGTGATTTAACTGACTCGACTCTACCATTAGATGGCACTCACTCACAGTGAAAGGAGTTTGCAGTGAGGCCTCACTCAGATCACCTTCATGAACATTTTTGCCTCTCAATAAACTGGAGTAAATCACTGTCCTGTGCTTTTATTTTGAAGGTCAAAAGAATCGAGCATTAAATTTGCTACACTGGGATCACAATTACCCTCACATGGATTTGTTTGGGTTTTATCAAAATATTTATGGCATTGAATGATGTTAACAGTTATGTTGTCACAGCTGTATATAAATGTTTTCTTCCTGATAAAACATGGCACTTTAACTTCTTTTAACTCTACACATATACATTATTTTATTTTTTGTTGCTTGTAGCTTCATCTGAGGATGTTTATCACATAACACACAGCAGTGCCTACAATATGAACATCAGCATGTGTTGGTCGATGACATTCCCTTTGTTTTCCGCTTAGGAAATTGGTTTGCATTTCAAAACAGGTCTGGGGACACATTAGAAATGACAAATATGTCAAAAGTCACTGCTTTGGAATAAGATAAAACTCCACCGGTGTGAGCAGCTGCAGTTCATGTGCTCACCTTTGAGCTGTGGTGTCAGACTTCAGGATGTGATTGAGGGCAGCTGGAATTCATTTACTTGCAGTGGTTGACGGACAAATTAAGTGCCATTTTAATTTCTTTTAGTTTAAGCCTTTTGTGTTGCAGTCTAAGTGATACTATTTAAAAACACATCACAAAATTCAATCATATCCCAGGTTACAACAATTAATTCTGCTTTATTGTTATTTATACATCACTGATACATTGTATTCTGGTGAAATAATTGGAAGAATTATCCATATTATTCTTTGTGACTCTCCACAAGGACACAAATACTGGTGTGGAAGACCAGAAAGAGGGGGGGAGTGTAAGTACTGGACATACAATGTCATGTGGCCATCAGGGCTCAGTCTACCTTCATACCTACCTGAACCTACGGAGACTCAGTTGACGGCACATAATGAGGGGAGACACCGAAACCTTCTGCCGTGTGTTCAACCGTGTTCAACCATGGTCAACCAACCACCCCCACCCCCCTGCCTTCCTACATCAGCATCCTCGTCCGACGCGCAGAGCGTCAGGGCAAACCCTTATTGATATTGGTAGCAGCAAGCTTTCTACTAACAGTTAACATCGTAATGATCTAAACAAAAACAAAGAAACTACTGTACAGCTACTGCTAAGAGAATCTAGGAACCTGGTTTTAACGCTTTTACACCAGATTAAAGTGCTAGAAGCAACCCACCAATCCACACTTTTATTATATATATATATATATTTATATATATTTATATAGCATTATGTGTTTCATATATACATATGTGTGCATGTGCACGCACATATATGTATATACGAGGAACTATTTTAACATTAATTTACAAGGTAATATACATTATATTGTAACAGCTGAAATATCAGCACAAATAGGTCACTGTCACACTTAACAGCAAAATATATATGATTATATAACTCCATATATATATATAATCATATATACCATTATATAATTGTCATATATGCATGTAAAACAGTTAACCCACGTCTCAGGCTTTCCAAACGATACCCGGAAAAGCAATTGTGTATCAAGACGTAAAAGCTTTACAAGTTTCTCCCTTGAAAGAGCAGCGGAAGGCGGCGAAAGTGCCGCGAACCTGCAGGTGTTTGAGGTCACAGGACAGGTTATTTGCATATTCCACAAATCTATTGCAACACGTTACGGTCTACGAACAGTACAGCGGGCGCTCCCTGCGAGAGGGACCGCCATGAGCTGGACTCACACGTACACCCACTGAACAGAACATTACGACGATGGGTGGTCTGATTATAGCGATGTGCTTTCAGATGATGTGCTATGACAGTGAACAACAGGAGGACTACAATACACGATACTCTAGAAGTTTAGCCTCAGAAGACAAACCCAAAACTGTACTATAGTGTGAAAAGACTAAGCCCCCATCCCAGTGGTGAATATGCTCTCATCTCCGAGTTAAGAGTCATCGTATCCTGCTGCTGATGTGTTTTTTTTTTGTATACTGGTGTTTGACCACAAATCACAACTTTAGTTTTCACACACCACCACCATCACCAAGAGTAATGGAATGTGATCGATGTTTTGTCTGCTTTTCTCCGCCTATGAATGAGTCTCTCTCCGTCCACGCTGACAGCACAGTGAGTTACATCCTACCAAATGAGCAGAGTTCTAGATGGGATCTGTGAAGGTGCCGGGGTGGGGTGGGGGTTGGGGGACGGACTCCTTGAGGATCTGTGAAGTTCAGATACACAACCTGCAGCAGTAGGCGAGTTCTCTGTAGTCGCACAAGTCCCAAACCTCAGTGGCCATCATCTTCACCCCCTCTCATTTCAGGAGGAGCGTCGATGATCTATCCCTCTTCAACGTCTGGTGCTACTTTCTCCCGTTTCCCTCTACTCAACTTTCTGATACAACCTCATCTCACAGTGCTCTCACCACCACCACCACCACCGTCGCTGCTTTACCCCACTGTTCTGTAAAGACGCTGCACAAGGCTGTAACAAGATACACACAAACGTAATTTTTCACAAAAGAAAAAAAAAAGCTCTGTAATAACTGCAGTAGTAATGCACAACAAGCATCCGATAGCTGGCTTCCGGCCTGGAGAGCCCGGTGATGTGCAGTTAGGTTTGGGACACTGCCATTGTTCTAAAGGAGAACTCCTCACTTTGCCCTTTACAGGACTTGTTTTTTTCCCTGTGATGAACTGTCTTGTTATTCAAACGCCCAGATCTCTATGTCCTGCACATAGAAATCCTCCTTTTTTGAGAGCATGGGATTCCCAAATGTTTTACAGGAGTGACTTCTGCCGTGGTAAAGGTCTCCATCCAGCCACAGGCCAAACTCTCCGCTGGAAGAGAAAACAACAAGAAGTCTTCAGTGAGGTTATGTCAAGGTCACATCAGGTCTCTGCTAAAATATGATCAGATAATATCTGTGTTAGTGCGAGCGTTACATGGTGTCCTTTGAAAGCAGCAGGAACTCACCTTCCTCCACCAAATGCTAAGGAGTCCATGTCTCCCTTGATGAAGAACATGTTATCACCTGTCCATTTGTACACCTAGTACAAACACACAAACACATTAGAAGATGCTGCGTGACATTGTCATTGTTGACATAATTTACTAGTGTTTTCCCTGACGAGAACGGAATACACCCATGTTTGCACGTGGTTTAACTTTTAGACACATCTGAAGAACTCTCAGATGCATGCATGAGGAGCTGTAAGTCACTACAGAAATGATTTGTGAGGTAGAGGTGAATTCTTGTTGTAGTAGACAGAGAAAACAGCTTAATAAAAGGGTGCTAAAATTCTAACGTGTTCATTCTAACGTATGCAGAGCAGAACACTTGTGGCCAATGTGTGATTACATCGCTCTGTACATACTGTGCATCACACTACACTTCAGTCTCTCTGAAGCCAACAACGCATGGATGATTTTCATCGAACCTGGTAGGATTATTACTTCTGAGGCTCCTGTACGTGCCAGACGATCAACTTTTAAAGTGAACCAGTCAGCAGGAGCCACACGCACATAGAACACTCTCGTCTCATAAGCATCGGGAGCTGATGTCCGCTGAGAGCCATATACTCGGTGCACAACCCCGCAGTGAAAGCCGCATCTACCAAGTTAATGTCAGATTCTGACGGCCTGCTGGGGACAGTAAAAACTTTATGGATTTTAATGGACCACCAACGCAGGTGGTATTTCTTTCGGTTCTGCCGATAGCCAGTCAGACTTTGAGAGACGGATTTGTGAGTATGTGAGAGAGAAAGAGAGAGAGAGAGAGAGAGACATGGGTCAAAAATGGCAACACACAACTCCATAATGAAGCAATGACATACCATACTATGTTTCTCATCCAATGTAATAGAAAAACTGCATCATTACAATATAAAGTTAGCATTCCCTTATTTGGGTTTCTACGATAGGTCTGCAGGGTATCAGATTATAGATTATAAACAAGGCTGATAACAGCATTGTGAAAGTGAGACAAAATCCTGAACAATAAGCTTTAAGGTCCAGTGTGTAAGAATGAGTATCATCTAATGGTCAGAGTGCAACAAACACAAGGACTCCTCCGCAACCCACTTCCTTTCCCAAGTGTGTCAGTGAACTACGATGATGGCCCTCGTATGCCAGAAAGGATGTGAACACTCATTCACCTCTTTTAATCTCTCTCTCTGAAGGTTCCTCCTCCTTCATTAATTTATGAGTTGGGTTTATGCCGTTTCTTGAGTACACTGGTGTGACTGTTAAGGCGGCTGTAGAAAATGGTGGTGGCCTCTGCAAAGCAATGTCCTAGCATGAAGTAAATATCTAAAGCTATGTAAACCAAATGACTTCCATTTTAAATGATCAATGATCTATTTACACAACATACTTTCTGCCCAAGAACCCTCCTAAATGTTAGGCACTGGACCTTTAAAGCTCTCCATTGAGGGGCATTTGGACATTCTGGAGTTTAAAAATAAAATAAAACAAATTCAAACAGTGCGGAGCCCTCACCTCAAACTCTGGGTTGAAGGTGAAGAGGAAGGTCTCTCCTGTGCCATAAAAACCATCGCTGACCTTAAAGGGCTCGGATGCCAGTGCACCAAATACCTGGAGCAACAAGGAACTGTGATTAACTCTTAGATTAAAATTAGGGCTTATAGGAAATTATTAGTGCTACAAAGGTCAGACGTCGATTCATCCATATTGGAGTGCAACACCAAAGTGTTTGTGTTGAACATGCAAGCTTACCTGGCCGTCGCTGTCCTTAATGACCATGAGCACCGGGGTGTCCTGGCCCTGCATGGCTCTGTACAGCGTCTTAATGCTCATGCCATGCTTTGATGTGCCAAAGGCCAGCGTCCATGGGTACCCAATGGTCCGCGGTGGGAGATTCCTGGCAAGCTGTGGGGGAAGGGATGATGAAAAAGGAAGGATGGAGGGAGAAAAAAGAAAGAAAGAAGGAAATGAAAAACCAAAAGGCCACAGCCATCAATGCTCAATTACATCTGCAGTGACCTTTTAACACCATCTGGTGTTTAAAGAAGAGTAACAGGGCTCCAGACAGACCGAGCAGCCTCCAGAGAAAGGGAGAGGTCCAGCACTCCCTGAGATCCTGCTGCCCCTGCTGCTGACACACTGAAGGATTAACAGTGGCTGCCGTGCAGTGGGAGATAAAGCGGACAAAGGCACTGGAGGAGCCGTGTAGTGTATGCGTTATTTTAATGGACAGATAAAACAGACATGGAATTAAGGCAACAACTTTTTACAGTATGCAGCACAGTTTTCTGCTGTATGAAACAAACGCCTTTAAGTGCTCTACTCCATCTATAATAATTTAGCAGGGCCTTTTTTCTTTTCCTGTCGGTTCAGCACATCCGCCAGTCATAAAGTCGTGAAATCCGGAGGCTAGAAACAAAAGCATGAGCCCCAACTGAGCTCACCTTTGCTCTGCTGTGAGCTGGGCCTGAGCTCCGAGCGTCATCCCCAGGGTGATTAAAAGAAGCCACGTATTGACAATCTATTGGTCAATATGCCAACTGGGACTCATTTGGAGCTGTATTTCTATGCGTGTGTGTGCTTGTGTGTGTCTGCTGCAAGTCATACGCCACACCTTAATCAACAATGAGGCAAAAATGTCCTCTCTGTATCTCACTGGCAGTGGTTGCTGCCGGTGAGATACAGAGAGAAAATCTTAACAAACATTTTACAAACAAACATCAATTGTTTTTCCTTTGATTATTGATAAGACTTTAAGCTGTTAATAACAGGGTATACTATAATTGATCCAAAGTTGTATAATTACTGTTGTAATCATGCATCATTAAGTGTAAGTTAGTTGAAAGTGCTTTTGTGCTAGAAAAAAGTTAAATTAATACTTAGGTAAATGTCTCCCATCTCCAATGTGCACTTGTTTGTTTTACAACACCACCTACTGTTTCATGCGCTCTACATTGCTTGATGTACGTACGTAGACTAGTCATAATTACTTGGGTTTAACATTGGACATCAAGGTTTAAGTGACAACCTTTACCTTCTCTATCTGGTCAGCCTCCAGTAGGTCACTGGGTTCTCTGAGATTGGGTTTGAAGGTTTCTGGCTCTAGATCCGTCTTAATGGACGTGCCATGTTTGGAGTTCACCTCCTCCTTGGTGGTGATCTATAAAAAAAACAAAGAAATGTCAGATGAGCATTGTGCACTAACAAGATACTTAAGCTCCCAGTAAACACTGGTACTGGATGGGTTTGATTATGGCTACAGTTGTCAATCTTTGTCAGACTAGTGACACAACAGATACAACTCGTCAGATTGTCTACAGCAGTAACCACTAACACAGAGGTTAAAATTAATTTTACACAAATGGTGCAGGGGTGGGAAAGTCAACAGTGACCTTTATAATGGCCTGAACCACACAGGCAACACAAGGTCATTTTGTTGAGCAACCAAAACTAAATATTTTACAATACTTTTTTTTTTTTTCAAAGATAGCCAAACTGAAATTCTAAATGTAGCATTTGCAAATAACACAGTGCTAATCAAACAACTTGGTGATGGCAGCTAGATAACTTCCTGCCAAATGACTGGGAATGATTTGGCAGAACTGGGAGAGTGGGTGGTGACACTGTCTGGGAGACGAATGAGAATGCAAAGTGAATAGTAACTCAAAACAAGCCAATGAATAATTTGCACTCAACTGTTTGACTTCTTTTTTGACCAACGGACTGTTAGGGTTATTTATCTTTCTCAATAAAGGAGGCCGATTGTGAAGCGCTTCGCCACTGATGCCTGGGACGTTCTCATGTTTCAGTTCTCATTCAAATAGTGCCTATCTGCATTGTCCTCACAAAACATCAGTCACCCTGTCAGGGGAGACTTACTGCCACTAATACACCATCCCTTTGTTCTTCACTACTATGACCGTCTCTTGTTTAGTGCTCATGCAGGCCACATTCGTAAATGCCAGATGACCTAATCATCAAAGACAAATTTCTTTTTATACATAAGGGGAATTTCCTGAATTTTCCTGGTTAGCTGTATACAAATATATACAGTATCTGTCTCTAAGCAGCACAAATAACTATAATCACTAGCTAATAAGCAGGCTACACCACTGAGGTACTAATGACAGTGGGTCTAAAAAGGAAAGCCTGACACAAAGAGATAAGGCTGGCTCACATGGGTCCATCACTCCAAAAAAGCCAACTTTTTCTGTAATGAACTGATAAAAATGGTTTAACAAAATGCTTGATTGAATCGAGTTATTCTCAGTTTTGCTTGCATAAAAATGTTCGAATAGATTTGAGAGCCTCTCACTCATAAAACCTACTCAAACATTTTTATTTAAATCAATGGCAAAATGTGTGTTTAATGTCAGTATGTAACAACAGCAGCAGCAGCAGCAGCAGCAGCTGCAGCTGTTATAGCCTTAAGTATGGAGCCTAAAGGAGACCGTGTTGGTGCAGACAGCAGCGGGGCTGGGCAGAGCAGAGGGGGAAGACATGGCTGGTCAGGGCACCTGGAGTCGTTTGCAGAGTGAGCGCAGATCTTCACTGTTTAGAGCGTCAATCCGACGGTGGTACTCCGTCAGAGACACTACCTGGTAGTACAAAGACAGGAACATGTGGAACATAAAACTCTACCATCTTTAGTGGTGGTTATAGGGAGGAAATTACGAGTGTTTGAAATTATTCAAACTAAGATGTGTGATTTTGAGTTAAGTTAACACTTGTGCTCACAACAGTGTTAATGTAGAAGGATTGGAAAAACAAAATGTAAACATAGCTTTTGGACACTATCAGCAGTTTACTTAAGGTAAAAAAAAATAATAATGGGATCAGCTGTGGTCATTTTGCATGTTTGTGTAAAATGTTTCATATTTCTAACGTTATATGCCATAGTTATACTAAAAACTAAATCAAATCTACTACTTCCAACACACTCACATTTAAGCCTTTCAAATGAGAATCGTTCACCATGTTTGACCAAAGAATGAAAACAGCTCTGAAGGGAAAAGCAAACTTTAATCTCGCTCAACCTTTTGTTAAATCAAGTTCAAATGCAAATAATCTAAGAAACTCTTGAGTGTGAGAAGGCTGTGAAGTGCACAATAACTCAATGGTAGCATTCACCATCGCAACAAGAAATGACTAGACTAATGTCTATTGCTCTACAAAAAAACACTTCAAATAAATGAATGTTAAACTATTTTTTTTGTCAGGAACAACAATCCACAATACTAAAACCCAGACAGACCAGCACATTGACCTACAAACATGGCTATATTCCAGGAAAGTTACATCCCACACTGCTGCATTCTCCGACCAAAGCTGCAGCTCAACATACGTTGGCGTTTAATAGTCCTCAAGTACTCATACAAACAGCAAAGCTATTACTAGACTTGTAAAAAAGATTAGCAAACTCATGAAAACCACAAATGTACCTAATTGTACAGTCATGTACATGGGCGTACCTTTAAACAGCTAGTGCATCTTGAAACTTGAGATGGAACGTTATACAATTTTATCACAAACTACAAGGTTGATTGTAGTGAGCTTCAATTATCAGGATAAATATGAATGGAGAAAATCATTACTATTCCAGTGAGTGACTTGAAAATGCCGTCTTACTGGCCAGCACACAGTTCTTGTGATTGATTTAGCAAGTGTTACTCAAGGGAAGCCAACAGATAATCAGTCTTTCCAGGAGCTCAGGATTTTTAATGATCCAATGTAAGATTCTTGTTTTTCATTTTAAAAATGATAACCAACTATATAAATCCTTAGTAAAAAGTTTTTGCAACTTTACAACATTTTGTAATGTGTTGTAAGATTAGTGACATGGGACAATCGTCTGTTTTTGAGCACATTAAATCAAATAGTTTATGGATACAAACCAAAGAGGGTAGATCATGGACAAAAGCTCTGCCTCTTTTTATATATATATATATATATATATATATACACACACATATATGTATGTATATATATATATATATATACACACATATATGTATGTATATATATATATATACACACACATATGTATGTATATATATATATATATATATATATATATATACACACACATATATGTATATATATATATATATATATATATATATATATACACACATATATGTATGTATATATATATGTATATATATTTATAAAAACTGCAATAAAGCATATTTTAACAATTGACTAATAATGTTGTATTGCAATTACTTAGTTTTGTGTCTATTTGAAAGGGTTCTGTCATAATTACAAAAGCACTCAGGTACTTTCAATTACTTTACACAACTAAGACAATACTTTTCTCATCTTGTGGCAAATATTTTGGTAATAAACTGCCTCTTTACAGCCCTCACTAAGGCAGCAGAGAGGATGCACTACAATACTAAAATATGTATTCACCTTAATTTGCCAAATTTGTCTGCTGAACATAGGTAAGCTAGCAGCATAAGAACCTGCTGAAGAAACTATGTGATTTCTTTTTGCCTTTTAATCAGAGGAGACCAGTGACATGACGTGAATTTCAAGTCGTCCCATGTGATACCCAAGTTTAAAAGGAGAGCCTTCAACTGGCAGCTGGTCTCAACACTTATTTTAAACTACTTTCACAACACCACAGGTGCCAAGTTAAGTGCCAAGCACCTACTGGACGATAACCACAATCAATCACACCGGTGGGAACACAAGTTACAAAACTGACAAATGTTTACTGATGTTGTAAATTATGTCAAAGTGAGAAGTAGTATAATTTCCCCATAGACTTCCATTCAAATGGTGTGTTTAGTAAAACCTCTGGTGTCCCCCAGGTGTCTAATTAATATATTCTTACTTTCTGGTTGGGTAAAACCAGCAAAAAGGAAGTCTATGTCCATTCTTTACGGCTGTCTTGCAGCACATGTGGCTCATTATTGATCATGACAATAGCTTTAAAGTAAATGAGTATCTGTTCCCCCCAACAATCCAGATATTAAAAGATGTCGAAGCTTGGATAAAATCTTTTAGGGGCATTAAAACATTTGGTTGGAATGGAAATAATGCATGAAACTTTTCCAGTAAGTTTAGAGCCTATTTAATGTCTAGGTCTATGTTGGCAGTAAACACAAAGCAGAAAGACACTTAACACCACATACTGAAGTATTTGTTTAACAATCGCAAGCCATAGTGTCATATTCAACATTGCATATCTTCCCGATAATACCCTGCAGCCCTACTTTAAACACGTTTAAGAAACTTGTACATGACTACATGAGTTGCATTTAGCTCAAGAAACTTCCACACAAGCACAAACACGATAATTAACGGTTCCAATAGCCACGTACGAGCCGACAGGAGCAGCTCTGACTGAAAACAGTGACCAGGCAGCGGCCACTTCAGTCACTGGACGGGACCAGACCGGACCAGCTAAAGGCTAGCAGGCTAGTTAGCTCAGCTAGCGACGTAGCATGGCTTGCTAACAACAACAGGAAAAAGAGAACATACAAGAACACATACATCAGTGGAGAGTCAAAACAATGAAATAAGAACAACGTCTCTGGGTCCTTCACCCTCCTAGAAAACATGTCTTGCTTTCTGGGCGAGGCTGAAGCTGGAAAGTCACATCACAAATCCCTTCAAGTTCTCCCCTCTTAGCCCCGTGAAGAAGCAGCTGGAGGGAGCCCGCGCGACTAAAATAGAAACACTTTTTTCTACTGGGGTCCTCTCCAGCGTCTGTGATTTGTTTGACACCGGTAAAAGCCAATAACAACACGGGGCAGGAGAGAAGCCGGCTTCCTGTTGGCCAAAATAACCGACGATACCCTCCCACAAACGACAAGCTTTAAAGACACAGTGACATCACGAATCCACGAGGGGCGTTCTCTTGACGTTTTGGTCAAAAACAGGAAACAAAATATGTCTCAACTGCCACTTCTTTAGGTTATTTAAATTCAACTGCCTGTAAACACACACATACCTAATCAGCCAGTTTAACAAGGCAGTAACTCAGTGCATCTGAGCTTGTAGACATGGTCAAAATGACCTGCAGAATTTCTGAGCATCAGAACGTGCAAAAAATGTGATTTAAGTGACATTCAACATGACATTGATGATAGTGTTGTAGAGTATTTCAGGAATGTTTGATTTACTGGGATTTTCCACTCACAACCATCTCTAGAGTTGAAAAATAATTGTCCCAAAAAAAGAGAGAGAAAATATCCAGTGGGTGGCAGTTATGTGGACAAAACAATGCCTTTCTGATGCCAGAGGGTACAATGGCCAGACAGTGAAATGACAGGAAGACAACAGTAGCTCAAATAATCACTTGGTTAAACCAAGGCACTGTGTGCTGAACAGCATCTGAACACACAACACCTAATCTGAATTCAGATTTGTATCACCCCCAAAACATAATAATTGCTGCCTTTGTCATGACCTACATCTCCTAGAAAATGTGATACAAATTGGTGGTTTACTTTCTGGTGGTTACTCTGCTTGCAGACAGATACACAGACAGGCAGACAAACAAACAGATAGACAGCCAAACAAGATCAAAACACAACCTCCTTGGTGAAGGGAATACAATTATTCAAATTCACTACATGGAAAATGCATTAGTTGTTGAATATTAAGAGTTTTAAATCAGTAAAACGCCCATGTTTCTCACGAAAGGTGACAGTGTTAAAATCACATGTCGTTAACAGGAAAAACAAGAGCAGCAGGTTCCTATTTACTTGTTCAAATATCATGTAGCTTCTGTTTGCCTTAAGTCCAAGGACAAACAAATCGGTCGACCATGATAAATAAAATAAATCCTGGCTACTGCTTCCAGAGATTTTTTTTTTTTATTTCCCTCACACAGTGAATGCATCCTTTTCATTATCCACAGACTTCTCAACAACCTTATTTGACCAAAACCCACCCAAGCTGTGCACGTTGCAGCAACATGCACTAATAGTGCTATAAATCTCGATGGACAGCTGTGTCTATGCATCCTTGTCTCACTTAAACTTTCTGTCAATCTACAATAACGGGCAAAGAGGAAGAATGATTGAACCCACAACAATTCAGTTAAAACAGTTCCTTTGCTCAATGACTGCATTCTCTGCACAAGTCGAGCATAATTATATGCCTGTTCCATTCAGCAAATAAAAGTTGCCAAACGCTGACCAGCACCAGCCACAGTCACACGTGTGATGAAACTATACCGACTAAGAAGCATAAACAATTACACAAACATGCAAAACACTTTGGTTGGAAGTTGAGAGAAGCACATTTCCAAGCAAAGCAAGTGTTCACAGAAATTACGTGTGAACGGAAAATACATGTGATTAAAAAGTTCACGGCAAAAAAAATGTTAACCATCAAATAAGGAAATATGCAGTGGTACACAAAAGGTGCAAAACACACACACAGAATACACAAAACTTGACTGCACTGTTAAAAACCAAAAATCAGCACAGTACACTTAGACTACATAACGAAAGAAAATCAACACAGTAATTTAACACATCATTTAATACGTAACGATAAACTTAACAATACACCAGGTGAGATTCTGGCTTCACAGGATATGGATTAATCCATAGTGGAGGACTATACTTAATCCATGTCTGTGAGCCGTAAGACAAAACAACAGATGCACTGTAAGCAAAGTGAGTGAGCAGTTTTAGCTCCGGAGACCTTACCTCCCACTCCTTGACATTAAGGTCAGTGATGGGCTCATCCTTTTCCATCTCAGACACCTCATTCTTCTTGACGACCATAAAGCCGGGCTCTTGTCCCACGCCCCCGACTCCCTCACTGAACATGTCTGGACTCCACTGCATGAAGAATACGTACAGGTGGTCTGACCTGCAGGTGGAGACACGGGGATAAACACGAGACAAGGGATGGTACAAATAAATTACTAAGTGAATCAGGCTTCTGAGCATCTTCAGGAATCCTTTACTACTATAAGAAGTTTGAAAACATCTTGCTTCCGCTCCGCTTACACTACTGAGTTGTAACAAGTGCTGTGCCTTTGGGACACTGTTTATTTCTGTTTACAAATATCCTGCAACTCAAGCTATTACTTTGTGCAGGGAGGCTTGTGAATCAGAAATGTAGGCATCTAGTTTTGGAAGAAATACTGTTACACATTGTTAAACTTGCATTCATTTCATTAGTGGACCACTGAAGGGGTGGCACAATAAGATTTAAGCACATGACATTCATATATTATCCAGTTGTTAAGTTGTTACAGTGAACGTATTAGCAGACAGTTGCTTTTTTACACGTCATAAAGACACGAGCAGTTTTAGTATTTCTGGATTTCATTTTCATTCTCATTAGAGCTAGTTTCTTCTTCACCAACACCACAGGCCTGCACTACGAAACAGGATTCGTGATTAGTGACTGTTAGTAACTGCAACAGTGGTTCGCTTCTTACCCAGTTTTAATCACCATCTTAAATTATGCTGCAAAACCGAACCGGCTCTGCAGATTAGCAGCAACTTGGCTACAACTTTTACTGAAGGAGGCTACTAGGAGCTTAATGGTGTTCACAGACAGGGAAATAACTTTTTCCCTGGTTATTTTTTTATATGAGCAACCCTCATTACTGCAGAGGGCCAGCTCCTCTGCAGGAGTCTACTTCTATGTAGGAGCCCCCCACCTGCCATCCTCATTTCAGTCTGTTTTTTTCTTTTTGGCTGTAGCAGTGTCAGCCAGCAGAGAATGACAGAGGAAGCATTGGAACCTTATACTAAAACACAAAGTGTAAATGCTCCTTTATTCTGCTTTCACATATGAAAAACAGACTTCCATGTGCATTGTATGTTGGCATGACTGTTGCAATACATCCACTGGAGGGCAACACAGAGCCGGGAGTTTCTCACAACGGTAATGGCAGAAGAGGATGTGCTAATGTGCTAATAATAAAGAGGAAAATGACCAACTTGTAAAATCTCTAAAAATCTTCAGTCATTGTTATAATTTCTTACATGTGTGCAACAGTCATCTTTCTATAAGTGTTGCGACTACACCGTCACCCCATGATTTCTGGTGACACTGCTCCATCTCATCCCTTTTGTTTGTGTCTGTAAGATTCAGAGGACATGCACTAATATGGACTAAGTTACACTAGAATATGAGCAGAAGGCTCCGAACGTATATCCAACATTAAGCATAAGCAAACCTTAATGGCAGACCTGTCGTACTGCACATGCTGTAAGAACATGTCTAAGCAACACAATCAATGCATGAAATATGAAAATGTAATTATAGTCAGATGTAATAGCACATTAAGGACGGGGAAATTTTATTAGAAGTTTAATAATTTATACATTCACTCAATCAGTGAGTTTGTTTTAATCTGGATTATGTATTAAACTCTGTTTTTTAAAATATGCTGCTCTACTGCTTTCATACTTGTGCATGTTTGAAATTAGTCAAATGCAGTGAACATACCAACCACACTTGAAAAAAGCCTTGGATGACTCGACCAACTTGATAACCACCGGCGATTGAGCGTTTAAGCAAAACTGTGCTTGTTCAGCTCGATAATGAGGCGATGTCCTGCACTTTAGTTGTAACCTTTACAGGAAAGTCCTCTGATAAATCTGCTGCTAAGCTACCAAATGTTTCACCGTGTTCATCAGCCGTCTGCTGTAAAGTGGATTTATTGGAAGTTAATAATAGTATACGCTAAACCTGACCGATTAAAAAGCTTTGTTAAACATTAAGTTTAAAGAAAATATGAACTTGATAAGTTTACGCTCCTTTCCTGCTCCTTTTCAGACATGAAATGTACAAAGTTGTTGTTAATAAATAAAGATAAGACTAAACCAAATCAGTGATGCCTTGGCCATTCAACCAAAGCAACACATCTTCTTCATCACACGTTATCACTTCACACATTCCTTTTTTTTCATGTGGAAATGCTTATTTGAGAAGTTTTAATACAACACACAATGGATTATCAGTTTTCTTACAATGGTCAACTCTTATGATGAAGATATAAACACATCTGTTATCTCCTGCAACTGCCTAACATGTAAATTTGACCCTTCCCCCTCTTCTGCTAACCAGTCATGCAGCGAAAGAGGAAGCTTTTTTTTGTCAGCCATGTATGTTAGCAGTTAAGGTTATATGATAGTAGAGCGTAACCCATGAAGAGGCTGAACACAAATGGAGACGACAGACTGTGTTACACACTGCTACGGCTGGTAAACATGAAAGAGATGTGGCAGACTCAGTAGGCTGAGCTGCATTGATGATCTTCATTGTGTATGGCTCATTCAATAGCCTTCTTTTCCCCTCACACCACTGCGAGGACATTTAAAGACACATGAAGCGGGTCACTTCCCATCTAGGTCATGAAGCATTGCAAGAAAAGAAACTATAAACCGCTGTGTGATGTCCGTGTGAACGGATTATGGTCATTCCTCCCACACACTAAAGTCTTCTTGCACTGAGAGAGAGAGAGAGAAACTAAAGTTCAAAGAATAAGTAGGAACATGTTTTAAATTCTACTTTTAATTCTACTCTGCCTTGTCCCTGGGCTATCAATGCCAAAGAGCAGCGAGCATCGCAGCAAACTTGTTTACCAGGTGAGAATTGCTGTTGCCAGGCAACCTGTGCATGGAAACAACAACCCTTTAACAAGCAAGATGTCTGAAGTTCACAGTGGATAATGAAGTGAGGGAGATTTCAGTGTCATTACGCCATTCAGCATACCACATAACCAAAGATGCATTTCTGGTGCCATGACTAAATGAAAAGGACATGCCTGTTTGTCAGATTCAAATGTGATTAGTAGCTCGAGAGACAGAGCACCGCGTGTGCTGCTGCAGTACACTCGTGTACACGTGTGCAGAAAAGAGGACATGTGTTGTGCAGCTTGGGTCAAACCCTCGCTCCTCACCAATGACAGTATGTTCTGTTCCTGTTCCAAAAAGACAGTTATAGTGTTCAATCCGTGCTGCAGCCAGAGAACACTTTTTGCTGTGTTTCAGATATGGCTCCAGGGTTTGCCTTAAAAATCAAAAAAACAAATGACTCAGCAGATTAAGCCATAAGTGGTTCATTAATTAAAATGAATTCCCTACATAAACATGTTGCCCAAGTTATGTGGAGACACATATTTTCTTGTAATGTGTCTCCTGACAGTGCAAATAGCGCTAATATAATTATGGAGACTGCTGACTCGGCAACTGTGCGTCCTGTGCGATGCATCGTGAGGAAAACACGCAGCCATGACGTGACGTACAAGCAAGACAGTTTTCAATCTCAGATGGAGGGCAACACTACGATGTTTTCAGTGCAGGTCAGACAGACCTCATGAAACACATCCACAATAGGATGTCGCTGAGGAGTGACTGCACAGGGCCAACAGCTAGGGCAGAACCGTAGTGCTGCATGCACCATAGGTTTACTCAGCACAGGAATAGAAAGAGTGCGTTTCCCTGCAGAGTGAATGAACGATAAATAATTTCAGAGGGAGATGTGCAGAGGACGCAGTGGGAGTCAGACCTGACAAAGAATGCATATTTGATTAGTTTCAAATAAAAAAAAAAAGGGCTGAAGGAGTTTAAGAAACTCAATAGTGGAATGTAATGGGGATATTTCCTCCACTTTTGACAGTGTTTCCTTTAAGCTGGTACAGCATAGGCTTAAAAATTTTAAATACATTTAGGACACAGGATCAGGGGCTTTCAGTTGATATAATAGAAATAATATGTATTCAAATGCATTGTGTGCTGGGTTAATGGCAGGTTTCACAGAGGTACTGACCTTTCCCGTGGGACAGCAAACCAGTACTCATGCTTTTTGCCCTGCTGGGCATACTGCTGCATGGAGGCGCTGGCATTGGAAACAAACGTCTTCTTCATGGGCTTCCCCACCCGCAGACACAAGAACTTGTGGGAGCGGTGCTTCCGGCTCTCCGCTGACCCTGTACCTGCCAAAGTAAAGACAACGTGGTCACAGGCGCATCAAAAATGAGCAGCGATACAAGCGCAAGGCTATGAAAACAAGAGAAATACTGTGGCTTTGAAAGAAGTGTTATATTTGCTTTCCTGAGAAAACTGATACTATCCTGTCTGTGTGAACGTCTGCCATCCAAAAATATAAAACACATCTTGACAAACTGTGCAGTCTCTCCACAATACTCGCCTCATTGATGTGACCCAGTTTACTATTGTCTGTTTACTGGCAACGTTGGGCCGTATTAGTCATTTTTGTAACAGAAACACAACAGTTGAGTGGAGCACCATAATTAACAGTGGCACCAAGTCTTCAGCCAATGGTACATTATCAGTTGCCTCTGATGATGTCACAGCCTCTGGAGGCTGAATGAGATCACTGTGTCAGAAGCATTGCACTGGCACATACTTGTCTGCTGGGCAGACAATACTGTCAGAAATGACCGGCTAAATACCATCAAAGTGCTCAGAAAACACAGCTCAGGGGGACACATTTAATTTTCAACATGCTTGGAATGAACGCTTGTTTTTGAAGTCGCTGCTATTCCTGGTGTGGGCTGTGCTAATGTGCGTAGAATAAAGTGCAGCCCTGCTGAGGTGCCTGTGAATTAGAGCTGCTTTTGCAGTCAAGCTCTCTGCGAGACAGTAATTGCTCCGGAGAAAATGGTAAATCTCTCTCCCACTGACTTGACCTGTTTCTTGTAGGAGGGAGAGACACCTATTTGCAATCACAACAGTGTACACAACTCGAATGGGTTATACTGGTGCACAAATAAGTAATCAAGGCAATAAATACGCCAACTAGATATTGCTAAAAGATTTTTGAGTCCATAGTATATTTCATTACTCGTCTCATTACTTGTGGAGTTACTACAGTACGTCACATCCAGTGTCTGCTTTATTTCAAAACACAAAACATTATCTAGCTTGAGACGAATAATCCATCACTGCTACATTACAGAGTGATACTATCACAGTGTTAATTCAGTTAAAAAAAAGACTATCATAAAATGGATTTTCAATTGAAAAGGCAGCTGTTGTGCAGCCAGCACTAAGTAAACAGGACAGAAGAATAAAAGACACTATGATGAATGACGGACCCCAAACTTCTCCCTGCTGTGTGTATGCTGTATTACATATTTGGAAAAAGGGCCTTGTATAAATAGCAGTTACAAGATGAATGACTAGAGCACAACATGAAATACGCAAATACAGAACATACTGTATATCAGTTGCATTACTGGTAAAAGTATAACCCTGAAGGACTTTTAATAATTTTAATGAAAACTTTCCTCTATTAAATATGATAACATCTAAAAATATGCTCCAAAACTGGCTAAATGTGAGAATATGGGAAGCCTGGTGAGTTTAACTTTAAAATCTGGTTTGGAATCACAGGGTCAAACAAAGCTAATTTGAGGGAAATTTATTCTGAATAAATCTAAAAGGTGTGAAAACTGTTATAAATATGGATTTCGACAGTATTTTTAAAAGCAAAAATGAAAGGAAAAGGTGTTGATTAAACTGATAGTGTGGAAGTAAGTTTGTAACCAGTATTAATCTATATGATTAAAAGGTTGATAGATGTTTCAACCAGAAAAAAAAAATATTTCAGGCTTTCTGGAGTTTAGTGTTTGTCAAATATCCACATGAAATCAAAGCCTGTGAATGCTGTTTTCAGAAGATGTTTGATGATGGGTTTAGTCGTCACTGCATTTCCCCTTCGAGCATGAGGTGTGTTTGTGGCATTTTGGTGTTTGATAGGCTTTAGCTTATCGCCTGAAGGAGTGGCCCAGACCACCAGAGCCACAGATCAAAGAGCTGCATAAAGCCCAGCTAGCTCCAGTAAGCTGATAACAGTAGAGAGGTTGCCATTTCCCTTCTTCTTTACATTCCAATTACTAGGAGCAACCCAGAGTGGAAGAGGAAAGGTTATCGAGCAAGGAAGAAAAAACTTCCAAGAGAGATGTGATCCTAAAGCACCTTTATGAAGAACAGGAATGAATCATTGTGGCAAGAACATGAGGACAGCTTCATCACCTGAAATGTCCTATGTATTCATTTTCAAACTTTTACAAATTACAATGTGGGTTTACCCTCTGCAGAGTTCCCTGTGCCGTCCTTTTGTGTCTCCTCTACGTTCTCCTCCTTGCCTTGCATAGTGTCTGTTTTGGAGATGTCTCTCCCCTCACTGACATCCCCTTGTGGACTGGCTGAGACAGCAGTGGTGTCTGTGGCACCAGGGGTGGCTGAGCTCTGGGAGCCCGGGCGAGAGGAGCTGCTGCTTGGACACTGGGCCTGGCTAGTGCTGCTGCTGCTGGTGGTGGTGGTGGTGGTGGTAGTGGGTGTGCTTAGTGGCTTCTCTACACTGTGCTGCTTGGACCCCACGGGGGACGGGCTATTAATTTCTGTGGCAGTGTCCGGTGGATTGTCCTCTGCTTTTACCATGGGGAGATCCTCTGGCTGGCTGACTGAGCCGCGGGCAATGCCTGCGGCCAAGTTACCGGTGCCAGCAGCTTCCATCTGGGTGACAGTTTGCACAGACTCCGTGGAAGCGCCAGAGGACTTGTCAAGGCGGAGGTCCTCATTAGACGTTTGCTCCTCCTCACGTATGGGGGAAAGCTCAGATTCAGTGAAGACGTCCTCAGAGAAGGAGCCTTCAGTGCTGCGTGGGGCCGTGCTGGCGCTGTCATTGGCCCCTGGCTCCCTCAGGCGATGCTCTGGGTCCTTCTGCTGGGAAGGATGTCTCTCAGCTGGCAGAGGCTCCAGGTCACTGAAAACAAGATTAAGAGATAATATGACATGTGCAGCTCTGTCAGTCATGATGTTCAAAATATCTAAGCGTTTAGCCTGTTTACAAATGAAAATTCAACTCAGGGTTTTATTGAAAATGCCCCGCGACAAATCTTTACACCATGTCTTTCGTTACTAACCGATCAATAGAGTAAAACCTGACGATACCATAGTCTAATGTTTTAAAATCAATGTGTTTGGGCTTTTCCAGGGGAGGTAGTACACGTCTGAAGAAAATCCCATGTCTAAACCAGAAAAATAAATTAAATCTGGGGTTTGAGACTGTAGGTCTTTTATAGAAAGCCCCAGTTACACACAAAATGGTTTAATCAAAGAAACTAGTTGCATAATTGAAAATGAAGGATCCAGTGTTCAATAGAGCTTAACGTGCTGTTTGACATCAAGAAAACATAGCATTGAACAAGAAATTCAATAATTTCCCCCACGCATCAAATTAACTAAATAATAAAACTATCATCTGTTCTGCACAGCTGACAGACTGTTATGGTACATAAACATAGACCATAGTTATACCTTACAAATATTAATGAGCTACATGGGCTGCTTTGA
Organism: Solea senegalensis; assembly: GCF_019176455.1. Lineage (NCBI taxonomy): Eukaryota > Metazoa > Chordata > Actinopteri > Pleuronectiformes > Soleidae > Solea > Solea senegalensis. The sequence continues at coordinate 9,219,091 of NC_058029.1, forward strand.
TCTCTGTCAACAGAATCACTCGTTTTTTATACTAGTTTTGTTTCAGTAATAGGAGAAGGTTTGACTGCTTTGAGTTGCACATATAGTATGTCCAATTTAAAGCTGAAATAGACAACGTAGGGTTAGGGCTTCTTAACACCTTAATGTGTTAAGGTGATAGGAAATTGAAACCGTTAACATCTCTATCCAGCGCACAATGCATTTGAATACAGCACCGGCGCTGGCTCTCATTGTACATACTGCAGTCAATGCATAATTATCCTCACTACATGACTTCCTGTCAGGCCACTGAACACACCTGTGTGGGGGGAAGACATGCAGACATGTATTCTCTCTTTATCCAATACTTAACAAATCCCCCCAAAAAAAACAAATGTCCAAAAACTTTGCTGAGGTAGCATGTAAACTTATAAAACACTTGTATAACACCATGAATCAAATCCTACAGGCAGATGTTCTGCTGGGTGTTCAGATGAAGGGAGAGAGCGAGACAGAGAGAGCGAGGAGACAAATACAATGGATCAACAGCCGAGAAAACATCTGGGCCTGGCACAAAAACAGTCATTTGCCAGCACAATAACTGCTCAATGGGCAACACTCCAACCAGCTAAATGCAGCACTACCAAGACCCTGCTACCGGCAGAACACTCTGCACCTATCTAATAATACACCAGATTTGTTTGAGCGCTCATTTGGCTCCAACAACATTAAAACAATCAGAGTTACAAAAAAAAAGAACAACGACTACTCAGACAAATCTGTAGGTGGAAACAAACACAAGTGGCTGCTTCCTACTGCACAAAGAAGGGAGGCAGTCATTACGTAGGAGGCTGAAGACGTACTTCATTAACATCGGTGTAATTGCCGTTTCCCTTTTATTTTGGTGGTAAACTGTCGACTGGCTGCTGAATTAATCCGATCGTGTGTGCGTAGCAGAATATTACATTGATTGTAGCAGTACGAAAAGGACTTAATGTAGGAGGAAATCTGAGTTAGAGGTCAGTGTTGGTTTTTATGGCGGCATATACTGCACGCCAGATAATTACATGTGTAGTCATTAAAAAGTATTATTCTACTACTTCAGCCTATCTGTGCTTTCTCTTACTCAGGGACGGTCTCTCTGATCTTGGGGTCGGTGATTTCCTTGTAGATGGCAGCGGACTGCACTTCCTCCAGAGGACACATGATGCCGTACTCCTCACAGCCGTGGGCCTGAACCAAGGGATCCATACGGTGAGGGTCGAACATGATGTTGTTGGGTGTCACCAGCAACACCCCGCTCACTGCACCCTGCCAAACACAGGAAATGAGAGGGATGGGTTCAGGACCAAAGGAAACATCAATATTTATGCAAATGATAACATGAAATTGAAAATGAAAAGAAATAATAGCGAAGCATCCGCATATACCACAAAAGATATTCAAAAGCACCTCTGTCACAATCAGAGTTGGAGGTTGAATCCATTTGTCACCACAAATGTCCAAAATCAAGTAGAAGTTATTGACTGGCAGCGCTGCTGACCACTTCAGTGCTTTCATTTGGTACCAAGGAGTGAATCAACAGTGGTTCAATACCATGGATCTGTGTGTGTGTGTGTTTGTACATGGACTTTATTTTTGGTATGAAACCAAGATAGTGAGTGACAAACAGGACAGTCCTCAGAACTTAAAAGGGCTGAAAAGACTTGGACTAGGATTAAATGAAGGCTTCGTATGGAGCTGGCTTCTTTATCTAACCAAACATCTAACGAGAGAATGCATCTAACCAGAGAATGCAACACATTAACCACAAACTTTAACTCTAACATTCAGTACATTTGATGTAATGACTGCACTGGCCACTTATAGAAATACTCTTATATTTCTGAGAAAGAACAACAAAAAGAGCATAGAACACTGACCTTCAGCAGAGGCAGCAAAACAAACAAACCATCACTGTCAAAACAGCTCCTCTGAGGTTAAAGAAGAGCAAATAAACCAGAAAAATATCTTGACTTGATTAATAATCGATTAATCGTTGCAGCCCTGATTGCAGCCCTGAAAATAAACCAATGTCATTAAACCACCTGCATCTTTCAAAGAGTGCAGGGTATGTTTTAGGATCTAGTGACTCAAACTGAGTGAGAAGTTTGACAAGGAGTTTATATTAGCACAACCTTAGACAAACCAGACTGCATCTTACCTTTCCATCAGTGATGTACTTGCAGTTGATCTTGAGGAACTTCTCCGTGAGGGCTTCTTCCTCCTCGGAGGTGGATGACACCACTCTGGACTTGCGCAGGGTGGAGAAGATTGGAGGGTGAACTCCTTCTGGTCTGGGGGGGCCATCAGAGTCCTGGAGGTAGAGACGGTGTGGATGCAGGAAAGGGCTTTTGTTAAAATACTTGACAACTGCAGGAGAAGTAGTTAAAGGCACACGTCACCGTCAAAAGGAAAGACGCACCAATATAACCGTTGTAAGTTGGTTTAAGCGGAGATTCACCTTGTTGACTGTCATTTGCCAGCCAGCTAATAAACTTGACAGATACAGACACTAATGTTTATGTGGGCCATTTTATTCTGGTGCCTACAAATAAATATCTACACTGATGCGTGATGTTTTTTTTTTTTATCTCTGCACAGCTTTCATCCAAGCAGACTAAATAATGAGCACTGCTGCTCACAGGCTTGGTTCGCTTGGCGATACATGGTGTAACTAATTTGTGTCACATTTCAAACTAATGGGTGTGATTCTCTTAATGTATTATCTATATATAAACAGATATTTTCTGCACAGCGGGACAATCGCATTAAAAGGAAGCCAATGATGAGCTAAATTAGTACGCCTCCTGTGCGCCTGAGCTTTACTGGTTGAAAAAACATTCATACGAGGGTGATGCTTTAATTGCGCTTTTTCTCTGCACAAGCCGGTGCCTGGTGAGTGTTATTTCAGTGACCAAGTTCCTTATTTTAATCAAGGTAGGATTTAGAAACTTCTGAGTGGAAGGGTCAGAAGACAGGCCATTCAATATTTGGCTGTAAAATAATATCAATAAATAGATCTGAATTTCTCATAGTCAGGACAATGAGAACCTGGACACAGGAGAGCTATGGAAGGGTTATATGTCTGTTCACATAAGAGCATTCACAATTTCTCATTATTACTGCAGGAGTGCGGTTATTAAAAAGCACTGACGTGCTTTTTCCAGACATAATGCAGATTAAAAAAAAAACACAAATATTTCCCTTCCCACTTGTTTGTGCCAGATGTTGCACAGCCAAGAAGGAATTAAAATGAATTCTGACACATGCATTGTAATGCAGCTTTGATGGTGCTTCCTTATCTTCCCTATGGTAACTACCAGGATAACTGCAATCTGCCACAGATGGTGAGTGTGCTGGGCTGGGAACATGAGGTGTGGTGGATTTGGTGTTTTTTCGAGTGGCCTGTTGCCAGGCGATGTTTGTGCCACAGGGAGAGAATGACTCAAGCCTGTCTGAGTAACTTTCCACAAGGACAACTTCCTTCACTGGGGGGGACATTTTGAAGGACAGTGGTCTGATTGACTTGACAATGCTCAGCAGGACAGACCGTCTGCAACACTGACAGACTGCTGGAAGAGACACTCAGTCAGCAGATGAAGGAGTGAGGAGTGAAGAAGTGAAGGATAGGAGAAACCGGGCAAGAAAAGATACGTTGGAAACAACAACTAAAAGAATTGAATAAATAAAAAGAAAAGAAGATAAAAGGAAGCTAAAGGCAACGGAAGAGTGTCTGATGTGAGGACAAACAACAAAAGGGAATAGGAGGGCAGAGAGGAATGTGTACGAGTTATCATTGAGAGGGATTTTGAGTGGGAGGAGAGGCCAAAAGGAACCGGTTGAGAAGTGAAGTGAAGCGCAGTGAAGAGCTACAGCAGCAAGCGATGTGCGCTGAGAAGACAGCCTGAGCCCATAACAACTGTCTGCTGTCCTCCATACACCTCCCTCTCTCCATCGCCAAGCACAGTCGACAAAACAGCCTGCAGCTACTGACCCACACTGACACAAGCAGCCCAGACACTGGCAGCTGTGGAAGGAAAGCAGGGGAGGGGCCAGTGGTGGCCTATCTGTTACAGTGAAAACAAGCAACTTACAGTAGATCAGAAAAAGAGAGAAAACACAATTTTTGCATCTGAAGGGGCATCTTATGTTAATTCATTTAAGATAAGAGTGGACCTCTGGTGAAGGTCAAGACTGTAGGTACTAAACCAGGTCATCATCCACTTAAACTTAACAAACCTCACCTACACAACTGCAATTCATAACACCACCTCCCAGTGACTCAGTGAAGAGTACATTCATATTATGTTTAGAATCAGTTTAATAGCCAAGAGTAGGGCTGTCAAACTATCTTTTATTATTTTTCATCGCAACTGATCATAGAAGTTAATGGCGATTCATTTCAGTTTTATAACATGTATAAAATTCTATTATTTTGCTATTCTCAACAGTTTTTCTTGTATTTTTCTTTCTTTGTATCTTGATTCTAAATCAAATAAATACAAGGAAAGTTTCTTTATTGGCTTATAGATTGGTCGAGACAGAATACAAATGTATGATTGGCTCTGTCTGTTCAGACTCCGTGTCATCTTCAGTCCTGAGAGAGAGAGGTCCAATCATAAGTGTAAAGCACTTCCTTTCACAGTGAGTGAGTGACAGAGAAGCTGAGAGGTAGTAGCATGAACTTTTTACAATTAGAAACAAGAAACCGTCATGAGGTGATAATGTTGTTGCAGTAGCTATGAATAAATCAAACTTTGGATAAACACATCAGCGTGTGGTTTTTGTGATGAAGATGCTATGTTAATACCAGAGAAAAAAATCCAAAACTTTCAGTCAAAATTATTTGAATCAGAATTTTAAAAAAACAACAACAACCTCTCTATTACCATAAGTGCAGTCTGCAGCTAATAACAAACACAGCAGGAACATTTGTACCTCACACCTGGACTGAAATGAACAACTCCAGGTGTCAAATCACATCCACCCTCATAAACATGGACAAGAAACAGGTCTTACATCCCCAGTCATTAAAACCGACACATTTGAGAGAGGGGTGTAATGTGTGATAACACCAGTCACACATCCCACACAGTCCACACAAGAGAGGAATGCTAAGACACATACTTGCTGTCCATCAGCTGCAGAGCAACACGATAGAATGATTTATTTCAGTATTTTGTTTTTCAAATGTTGACATGTTCAAAAGTAAAATATGAATATTTTAAAAGTTTAGTGTGTGGGCAGATAACTGGCAGACATACAGTGGGGTGAGATAAAAGCCGGTCCACTGAACAGGCTGCCAGTGGTGGCATATTTTTATAAAATGTCAATCTCTTTTAATGACCTGAGGGTGAGAATCAATCAGTCTAGTGATCAAGCAGACTACAGTCTTACAAATTCTCTGTTGCTTTGCTCATTCTACAGCCTGAATGTGCTGATGGCAATTAGTATGACTGGTGAAAATGCAGTTGACCAATAGTTTATAGATTATGGAAAATCAAGTGGAAACAGTATTTGCACATAAAGTGGTCACTGGGAATAAAAGGCTACTCCCATATGGCTCCGTGTGCTCTGTGCGTTTGTCTTTCAGGATATGCTTGAGTGCCCAGTGGCACACAGCATCGCAGAGTAGACATGGAGAATTATAGGGAAAATGTCTAAACACCAATTAAGTCATTATTCACTGGCCTTTTAATTGTGACATTAACATTTACCTTATAATAGTTAATGAAAAAAGAATGTTGTCCATTGCTACAGCGTCACTCAGCCACAACCCCTTCACATATTTCAAGGGAATATTGCTTTTCGGGGCTGCTGCTTTCTTCTGCTACGAAATCCTCTAATATATGACCATAGTTTGTCCTGGAATGGCCTCCAAGGCAACCAATTTTTACTCAGTTGGTGCTGGAGTGGGGGACTGTGAGGGATGAAACTGTACTGGTTTGGGTCTTTATTAAAACCCATGCTGACCTTCAACTTTTACACAGCAAAATCATGAAGGCAGGGTAAGAAAAGAGACAGCTGTTGAGGAAATGACAAGGTATAAAGCCCTGAGATTACCTAGGGAGTTTTTTTTTCTTCCTGACACCAAGTCCTTGCTCCTTGTATTTGGGGTTTTCTTCTATCTATAATAATTTAAGGTCTCTCTGCTTTATTATGCAAAGTGCCCTGTGATAATGTGTGTCGTGATCTGGACTCTAGACAAAAAAATCATTTGAATAAACCTAGTGGAAATCCTACAATCAAGACAAACAAACTTTATTTGACCTCATCTGAGGTGACTCCCGACCTGTCGCAGTCCTGAAATGGCCAGATTAGTTTAGTGTGTTGAAAACTGGAGCTTGTCAGCCTGCGTGTGTGTGTGTAGAACATCAAAGGGGGGAAAAGAGCATGGTGAAGCGTGCATGAATGCCTAGTGCACTGAAATCCAAAGATGAAAGAGCTGCTGCACTGGCCTTAGACTGTGAGTAACTGGTGGTGGGGATGGTGGATGAGAGAAGTATTGAAATGGATTGTACAGAAAGAGAAGTGCTGAGGTGAGAAAAGAAGAGGGAAGAGAAAATCAGGCCCAGCGCAGTCACACTGAAAATCATTCCCGAGGGTTTCAATAGATGCAGGAATGACTGCATCGTCGTAATCTGGCGGAGACTAAGCTGACGCTGGCCCTGTAGTACGGAGATGGGTTAGATGAAGGTTGTGGTGAGGGCATCACAAATCAATATCCTTTCAGTTTCCAACTAATATTTCTCTACTCAACCACAGTGACATAAGGAAAAAAAAAAGAACAGACAGCTCGTGGAAAATAAATATAAATACAAGTACAAAATGATATATTGTCAATACATCAATAAAAAGTAGTATTTTCCCAAAGCATCTGTCATTACAAAAACTCCTTGAAAATTAAATATGAATAGAAACATTTATTCACATTAATATTTCAGACAGGAAATATTTAAATACCACCCAGCTTTGACCTTGACAGTGACACATGGTGCCATCAAAAATCAATCCACAGCTCCACCTTGTGGGCTTGGTCACAATGTGCAGTCGATGTGATACATCAAACCTCTGAGGCCAAAAACCCCCAAGTACACTTGGTGTTCATACAACCTAAAATGATATCCCAGAAACACAGCAGATAAGCACACCAGTATATTCTCACCAAAGGTTTTAGCAGGTGCCATGCAGTAACCCTGTAGCACCGGGAATGCTCAAAAATAGGTTTAATTCCTTATTTTAGATCACACCCCAGTAAAGACAGGAAGGAAGGACGTGCCAACAGGAAGAGACATAGAAGGTCACAGAAGCAGCTTTGCCACCACAGTCAGTAAGCGTGTATGTGTGTGTCACCGAGAGCATGATTAAGGTCTGGAAAGGACAAAGAGGACACGTCTGCCCACACAGATGAACGGAGAGCATCGAGCCCGGTGAGGTGGTGGCTGCCAAATAATCCAATGATAGCAAGAACGGCAGCCGGAAATTCAACTTGCTGTCCATGCATTCACACACACACACACACACGCACACGCACGCACACACACGCACACAGTCAGACGGCCAGCCAACAATCCATGCCCGCAAGATGTGTTACTTTTTGCTGCCAATACCAGCGGGCCAGCAGGCAGAGCAAGAGCATGAACACACTTCAAAGCTGCCTTATCTGGCCTTCAGCTCAATCACAGAGACACTAAGCAATGCAAGAGGAAGGAAAAACTTTAACTTTACTTACTAAGAATTGGGCAAATGTTGTAGAACAATGGCATTAAAGCATATGATGATTCATGTTTCCCCCACGAGAATCTCTCAACATTTGCCACTTATTTCAAATGAGCACTCTCTGTGCTTTCTGAAGTAATGAAAGGCAGGAGACATGTGTATTATCTTCAAAAGCTAGCCTGTCAATGAAATACTTAGTTAAACAATACCTAGTTAAAATACATTTTGTGATAAAAATCAATATTTTGACAGCAGTTTGTAAATCTAGGAGAAGATTTTGTAGTATCCACTTGAGGAGATTCGGGAGTTAGAAGATACGGTCCTCTCTGCTCAAGTTTAGGGTGTTTCAATTTGCATTAAGCTTTGTAATACTAAAGTGTCACTGGTGGGCACATAACAAAGAACAATGAAGATATTTCTCAACTCAGGGGAAGCGGAGGTTGGAAAGCACAATTTTTCAAAAATACTACCCCTATTCTAATAATACAAAGCTAAATGCAAATCGGTGAAGTATTCCTTTTAAGTTCCTGGAGGTTTCTGCACAATGTCATAAATGTAATTTAGCCACAACATGTTGTAACCTTTGAAAGAGGAAATACAACACTTCCTTTTCTAATGAAGAGATTATTAGAAATTGAACACAGCTTTTCTCAATTAGATAAACTCAGGGGTTGCAGCCTCACTATGACCAGCAGGTTATAGTGGCTGATTTATCCTAATGTTAGCTTAATGGGCCACTGAGAAGGATTTTAGTGAATCCATTGGCATAATCGGACCGTATTATTCATGATTTTACAATCTTGAGTGTATAATCACCTGAAACTAAGAATTGTTCTTTGTAGGAACCATTTATGTCTACATAGCCAACTCTGGCAACATCCTTTCTTATGTTAACTGAAAGAAGCCCTTGGTGATATTATTTAATTAGTAAAATCAACAGTGAACAACCCTAGAACTGTATATATATTTAAAAACCATACACGGCCAGTGACATACTGTAGACAGGGGACCGTGGAACCTGCGAATTCAGATGACTGAAAAACAAAACTACTATATATTCTATATACAACACACTGTGTATTTTCTAGGGTTCATCTTGTTCTGGCTTTCTTTTATGGAAAACCAAAGCCTACAACTGCATGAATGCTAACAGACCTTGAATAAAAAAACACAAATGCACAATATTTCAGCTTTGCTGCAAATGAATGATAGGAACACTCTGTAGTATAAATGCTCGTATGTTTAACGGCTTTGATTGTTTGTCAGGCTATTTGAGTTGATGAGTTTCTCTTTAGAAATCTCATCTTGTTCAGGATTATAGTAGCTTTTTTTGCTGGTTGCATTGCTACGGCAGTACACCTCCCAGAGCCATTTATTTAGATAATATCCTCATAGAGATGAGTCTGCCGAGCACCAAAATAGGCCTGTAATTAAAAGATGCCGGGGATTCTGGAGAAAGAATGAAAACAAAAAGGAGCAGAGAGAGTTATTAAGGTCCTTCCCGTGATTTGAAAATGAAAAGGGCACCTGGATGCTGCCTCCTTCCATACAAGTATCATGTAACACACACAAAAAAGAGATGGAATGACACTAACTTGCAGGGTTGACAGAAAGAGACACACATTTTCGTGCATAGACAGTCGCCTCGACAAATGCATTCAGAGTTGACACATTGGGTGAGGTAATGTTCCTTCCCTTCTGCCTTCCAAGCACACTTCCCCTGCTTGAATAGCTGCTGCCTTCTGTTTGTTTGGGAGAGCACACATCCTAATTCATTAGCTGCTCTAAATATCAGACATGGCGTCACTTTTCAAAGTTTAATTTCTCTGCAGTCACAGTCCCCCTCTCTGATCCTACCCTGTCAAGAGCCATGGAATATGCTCCTGTTCTTGAGTACGTGACCTACATAGATAAGTAGTAAGCGAATGGGGCCCGTCTCTTTAGGCAGCTGTGAAGAAATTAACAGACAGAGATTAGAGTCGATGGAGAGGAGAAAGCTTGTGGAGCAAAGCTGCCGACACTAAAGCCGAGCAGCAGTGAGAGTGATGCCAAGGGGGGAAGACGGCTGGATCCATTTTCTTGCAAAAGACAGCAAAACAAGGTCCGTTTCCATGGAGATCAGAAAACAGCCATATTTCTTAAGGGACCACTGTGGTGCTTAATGATGGGCTCATTCAGGTGCTCGAGACACAATACCTGAGGGAGATGGCTCATACTTGTGCTTAGAATGACTGAACGAGACCAGAAAGCTTTCTGACACAAACAACATGCAGCCAACCTCATGCTACATTTTTGAAGCTGGGAGGACCAGGTGGGAAAGTGTTATGTCAATATGTAGATATGGCCAAACACAAGTCCAGGAATAAAACCCATAGTATGAAGTTAAGATTCTGCATATATATATATATATATATATATATATATATATATATATATATATATATATATATACATATATATATACATACATATATATATATGTACATATATATATGCATTGTTTGAACACAATAATCACCTCCTACATCTTTGCTATTTTTCCAGGACCACATTGAGAGACTGCATTGTCATTGACACATTTTTAGTTTATGAGACTTAATGTCCTCAAGGTGTCACATCAACTACATTTATATTTTACACCGCAATTGACACAAGAGATGGTCAATGATAAAAAAAGCAATGCATGCACCTTTGTGCCTGATTGTAATATAAGTGCACACAATAGACACACGTTTCTTCCCATCCTGTCCTTGGGAAATACAAGGCAGGTTTCAATAGCACCTTGTCCGGTCTTTGCTGTCCTTGACAGCATGTTACACTCATTGGCATCCGGGATGTTCTCTTTTAGGGTGAACAGAGCTGTAAAATGTGACAGCACTGGTCGAAGCATAAATCAGCATTGAATGGCTTGGTGTAAGTGTGTGTAAGGTGGTGAGCTCTGTATTTGTGTGTGAGCCACTGTGCATCCTTATCAGGGTGTAAAGACCAAAGTTGTTTGTAGAGCCTAAATAATGGCCAGCAAGCAGCAGACACAGGAACAAATTTTTTTTGGAGAATAAATCATTATCGGTCACCCGCCTCACCGACGAGTAACTTCCAAAAATGAAACAGCAAAGTGGCAAACGTCAGTAGGAGAATATCCTCTTTTTTTTTTTTTTTAAATCAATGTGATTGTTGATTGGAATTGTGGTAAACATACCGTCACTTTCTCTAAATCAGCTTCTGAGGAGGTGGGTGACAGGGGGCTGATGGGACTGAGGGAAGGGGAGCTTCCGACACTGGACACGTACTCGGGATCAGGAACATACAGAACCTGCAAACACAATCCGAGTTTGTATTTACACAGGCACTGCCACAGTGCAAAGACACCACACACATACACACAACACATGCACATACAGGAGGAGATAAAGAAAATACCTCTATCAATTCATTAGCTGTGGTATGTATTGATGGAATGTGTGCATCTGCGTTAATTTCACTTCCATCTGTTGTGTAATGTAGTGGCAAAGTGGGGGATTTACAAGATATTTAAGTAATATTTAAACAAATCTGTTTTCTTGTTAAGAGATTGATGAGCAGATTGATGTGACTCTCAAATCTGTTAGTTAGATAGGAAGCAGCCGTGATACAGTTGATGAACACACTCTGCTCACCAACACCTGTAATGCTCGTTAATCAACATGTTATTGTTATTGGTCTGACTACAGAGCCTCGAGCTGTTTCTTCCTGTTTCCACTCTAAGTGCTAAAGACAGCTGATCATGCACTGGCTGAAGCTCCATATTCAGCGCACAGACATGAGAGTGACATCGATCATCTCATCTACTGTATCTCTAAAAGAGAAAGCAAATAAGTACCCAAGTACATTTACTGTACTTAGGACATCAGGTGCAAATATGATTGTTTTTTGTTGTGTGTAACTTGGAAAAAGATGAGCTCTCTAGGCCCTAACTGTTTGGACGCAGCCCAACTCGGCATTGTTTGCCGAGAGCCGAGAGGAGTGACGCCAGTGGCTTTGGTGAACACTGCTCCTCTCAATTTGTCTGGATTTAATTTTGATGCTGGGAAATACAGCGACAAAATATCAATGTCCTCTCATTGACAAAACAGATTTAGAATTTGGGTCTATTGTGGAAAATGAAATGAGAAACATGAAGCAGGGCAGGAGCCAGGCCAAACTGGCAGTGTCTTGCGCGGGCTTAAAATGGGTAACTTGTGACATCTTGTCGGAAATAAGGCATCTTTGAGAGAGTTTAAAGACCACGTATATTATTACACCTTTTTAGAAACAGAGTCGGTCTTCTGCAATTAACTGTTTTCTAATGGGACAAGCGACACTGTAATTAACAGGCAATTAAGAGGCAATACAGATTATAGGGATGTGGTTAGTGATTTAGCAAGTCTCAGTGAAATTACAACATGCTGAATTGCAGCATGTGATGCTCTCCAGAAACTTTCTATTTCGAAACCAGAAGATTAGCAAGTGATTGTGGGATGAAAGCAAACCAATGAAAATGTGTCAGAATGAACTTGTGCCGTGAGTGGGTTGCTGTAGATGTAAGATGCTGTGGGACATTGACGACGTGATCTGTCAGTGAAGGCGTGCACGACGGCTCACACCTGGCCAGGCACCACTGCTCTGGAGAACAGCTTGTTCAGCTGAACCAGCTCGTTGGGTGTGGTGTCAAACTTGAGCGCAATGCTGTTCAGCGTGTCCCGTGATTCCACCTGGACCATAAGACAAGAGAGAGGACAGAGAAATCATACTCCTGAATCATATTCTGGGAAATTCCATCAAGCTGTAAAGGGAAGAGTTGAAGGCATGAGACAGAAACAGCGCTGTACAATTAGAACTTTCTTTCATTTGTCCTTCTTTCTTTTTTTTTGGGATCTTTTGTGAAAGTATGCTGTCAGGTAAAGGGTGTGTACACAAATGTCAGCAGCAGGTATGTAGCAACGTCGGTTATTTTCAAGTCTATCGCCTCTTAATTATAACCATGTAATAAATAAAAACTGAAAATCACACAAAACCTCACCATTTTCCCACATGCCGTGTGGCCATTTATTAAATCTCTTTCACTCCCCAGACCTGAGACTGACCTTGGCTTAGCAACATCTCCATACATCGAACTGATGTGGAGTCGGCTATATTAAAAATTATGTTTAAATGTATGGTTTCCAAACCAAAAACACCAGAGGGGATTGAATAAACTGTTTACACTTAAAAGCAGCAATAAATACTGCCGAGCTATTAGGAATTATTTCCAAATGTTTTCCTGTTATTGTGATAAAACAGCTGACAGCCCTCTGTTTCTCTAAGGTCACCATGTTCTTGGCTCATGTTCCTGGTCAAAACATCATCTCCATCCAACAGTCTGACAGATATCAGCATTTTTACAGTTATCCATTGCAATGATTTAACAGTATGAACACACATTACTTTGGAAACGAGAAAATATTCTTCCTGGCTCCAGAAAGTTCAGCTGTGACCGTGACCTTAAATTTATCAATTTCATTCCACACAAGCTTACTACCTCAAGAGGTAACCAAATCCTACCTCTAAGGCGAGAAGCCAATGCACAGTTGTTGTTAGTGTCTAAATGTATATCGTGTACATCACTGGCTGAATAGCCTCAGTCTATCCTCACAGTATCAAGTAACCATCTCATGCATATTATTTCTACAGCCAGTGGTAGAAATATTAAGATGTCAAGTTTTCTACCAGCTCAACTAATATTAGCACTCAGTTAGGAACAGCTAAACATAAAATATGGCGGCAGCACAGTTGTCATTTCAGTCATCCAAACTGACAACTGCTATTGTTAAATCTGTATGAACTCAAGGCCCAAACTGCATGTGCTATGTGGATGAACATGTGTGACAGGTGTAGCCTAGCCAACCCTAGCCAAGTGGGTTGGGCTTATCAAAACTGTACTTTTGTACCAACAATATTTAGATTACAATAACGACAATCCTCGGCTGCATCCGCCTTTAGCAACTGAGGGTGAAAACTGTCATTGATTATTTTTCTAATTCACAGGTAGAAGCAAGCAGAAGAAACATTACTACCATGTTGGTTTATTTTTAATGCAGTTTGCTGCTGTTGTCGGTGGTGCTCCCTGTGCTCAGCTGCACTGAATCACAGTGTGACACAGGTGCTGCTGCTTGTCTCCACCAGTTACAGTTTATGCAACAGAGATGTGCTCCATGTGTCTGAACTAGTTAACCATGTAGTATAATGGGAGTTTCTACCTTCTGAATAAGGATGACAGCCGTGTCAGGAAGTGTCTGTGTGAGAGAGAGAGAGGGAAAGAGAGACGCTGCAAACGTGATAAAAAGAGCTCACGGCAAGAACCCCTGAGAACCAGACAGGCAGAGATGACTCCAAGCTGTGTATAATTAGGACAGGATAATCGCACCGTGTGTTTGTGCAACAGTCATGGGACTATCTCTCTTGCTCTCGTTCTGTGTGTGCATGTGTGCGTGACTCTCTAAATTCATATCATGATGGATTGTTTCCAGGAGAACAACCTTGCAGGAAAGACAGACAGACAGACACAGTCACAGACAGGTGACAGGTGGGAAACCAAGACTCACAAAACGGCACATTAGTGTGTGACATGTCAAGGTAAATATCACATACACAGACTAGTATCGGCAAACACAGCAAGAAGCAAGACCACAAGACATTCACACTCACTATAACCCCAATAACAGAAAACCCAGGGACTTAAAGGCTGTGAATTCTATTTGGATCTGTTGCAAATCGACAAAAATTAAGAATTAAGTTTGTCCATAGTTCTAGTCATTTTGTATGACTTGTGACTGTGCTTAAGTGAACTAGGTAAGATACACCACTGTATTCAAATAATATGCTGGGGCCAAACAAAGCTGCTACAGATGAATAACAATAACACTGCCAATGCCTAGAGGACAGTGTACTAAAAATAGTTATATTATAGAAAGCAATTCTAAAGCCTAATTATAAGTGACCAGAGCTGAACAATTAAACGAAATTCTATCAAAATTGTAATATGGCCTATTGCAATTTTCAAATCTCATGGGTGCAATATTTCTTAAAGTATGTGTGTAAAATTACCATTTTAGATTAAATATTGTCCTGACTTGTACACATCATATTCTACAGATTGCTGCTTTTGTGAATCATTAAGTGTTCAAAGTAATTGCAGAGTTACTGTTGCAATTTTGGGTTATTTCCTACACATCTTATAAGTCTTCCCGTTTCCTTAATGGAGTGGGGATAGGTCTATTAACACTAGACTTGAAAGCATTGGGCAAGGCTGGGTTGAGAGGTTGCTAAGTGGTGACCAAAGACCAGATTGTGAGTTACACTGGGTTTGGATGCCCTGCCCTCTCAGGGAACAAACTAATCACAGCTGAGGTCAGTCAGTCACGCTGTTGGTCTCCCTGACTCAGCAATGTGTGCCTTTCTGTTTAGTGACAGTGAACAAAAAAGACAGAGGGAATGCATTGTCCACTATGGACTGTGGTGGAGGAAACTGAAGTGGTTTGGAAGCATTGGTTTGATTTGCCAAGTCTTCATGTTGAGCAAGTCGAAAGTGAAGTAGAAAGCAAAATAAAAATATGTCTCTATCTTGTAGAAAAGGCAAAGATAGGTGGAGTTTGTTTGGCTTTCCAGGATATTCTTGTCGAATAAGCGGAGTTGTTGTCGAGTCAAGTCGAGTCAGCAGTGTTTGAGCCAGAGACACCAAGAGGAGTTGGAGTTAAGTCCAAGTTGCATCCCCATCACATGAATCTGAGTCATCATGGATGAATCAGAGTCAGTTTCCCAAAATAAGCTCCACTTTGAGTTGACGCACACATTAATAAGGTAGACATCAAAAACAAATGAACACAATTGTCTACTGTAAGACTGGCAAGTAAAATTTCGACGTGACAGGGTGGTTTTGCAGTGTCAACATAGTACTACTTCACATTCGTATGCCAAATTGTGAGCCCAAAATACACTGACAAAATATGTCCCCAGTGCAGTAATTGTTCTCATCCAAGTGTGAGAGTGATCAGCGTTCAAAACAAAGTTGAGTCATGAGTCCTGACAATTGAAGTTTTGGGCTCCAGCACTGCAACACTACTTTTAAGTGGATGTAGATGGACAATATTTAAGTCTGAAGTTCGAACTAAAGATGAATCATATCATGATAAAAAAAATAACTGAATAATATCAGTTACTTTATTATTATTATTGTTGTTATTATTCAATCACAGTGACCTTTGACGACCACAATCTAACTCACAACAACAGAAAGTACAGTAATGTTGCTATAAACTACTTTTTAATGTATTTTTACCTGGTCCACACACATATCACTTTGAAGGGTTTTTCTGATTGAGCTGATTCAATAGTGCAGCTTGATTAAATGTTAACCCTTCTCGAAGCAAATCAAATTAGAAAGCAACCTTCACATTTCAAAATGCTATTTGATACCATCAGAGTCTCACTTGTTCATCAGCTCAAATTAAATTTAATCATTCAATCAAACATGAGCTTCTGTTATCCCTTAAAGGGATAGTTCAGGAGTTTATTGACAGACAAACAAGTAGAGCGGGATCACAGCACAAACCAATATTTGTGAATGGTTTTATGAAATCATCTCTTAACTTAGCCAACTGTCCTGACTTTTTGTTGTTGCTTCCTGTGAATAGTGTTATTATAATATATTTCAGCACAGAGGCATTGCCGTACTAATTTAAATGTTTTATTGTCATTGGTTTTGCTACTACCTCATTTCCTTATTGGTTTGTCTTAATGCTGTTTAAATATTGTTTATAAGTTTCAAATAATTCCACAATTGCTCTTGCTGCATTTACATGCAAGTACCCCAATTATCAACACCATATTCTGGTTTCAGAGGTACAAATTAACTCTTATCACCATGCTGTGAGAAACTTGAATACCCCTGAAGAATCTCTGGCTTGTCTTCTAGTCATTTCTCTAATTAGTTAAAAGCAGGATACTACTTTGCATGTCTCTACACAAGTGATAATCTTTTTGTTAGGATTTACATGAGTCAAATCAAGTAAATGAGGTTCAAACCTTGAACTTCTCGAGTGTGGTTAAAAAAATGCGACAATACCGACGACTTGAGAATGTGTTTGATCTAAGATATTCCTCACAACTGTCAACATTTGCATATTTATTTTTCTGAGCAATACTATCTTGTCTCAGAGAGAACAGGAGGCGTCACTGACCCACAGTGGCAAAGTCTCTCTGACATCACAGTGACACACTGTACACTTACCATGCATTATAAAAAGCAAATAAATAAAGCCATATTACACATTAGAAGGTATTGTGGTGCGTCATAAGTGATCATCATTCAACCCACTCAAGTATTTAAAAACCTTATTTTAGCATTTGTGACCTCATATCCTTGTACATTATACATAAATAACACAAGAAGCTGCTCTGTATATTTTAGTGAAGGTAAAGAGTTAATCATCAGCAGGGGTCCTACAGTGTCAGAGCCTTTCATCCAGGTGGCTCTATGGCAGCACAGAGCATCAATTCCCCCTAGTTGCCATTTGCTACCATCCGATCAATCCGACCTATTTATTTTTAGCTATGTAGCTCCTATGTTGCTAAGTACAAAGCCAACCTATAGGACAATCACATCTATGGGACATTTACAGTTGCTGGAACACTGTTGTTTTGTTTTTAGCAGTCTGTACAATTGGGTGACATGTTAGACTTATGTTGTGCAAATGTCTCTTTTTATTCTACATACATCGTTATGGTTACCTGAATCTATAACATATCAAATAACTGCTGTGATATCTCGTATCAGGAGTTCAGCCAATCAATGTGGGTAGAATTGTCTGGTGTTCAATGAAATTAACATTGCCAAAGGTTGAGTGCCAATTCTGTCACTAAATAAATTTGAATCCAAAGTTAAATTTTTTTCACTTATAATTAGCAACACACTAAGCTTAGCATGTAACAGAGGCATCAGGGCACCTCCACCAACCCTAATTGATCATAGTGTAAAAGGAGCCATCTCCAACTCGATTAAGTACAGGGGACATGCAAATGTGACCCACTGCTAAAGACCTGTTATTGACACATTGGCAGCAGCAGAGGGGTGGGAGAGAAAGACATCGTAATCGCAATCAGGATCACAGCCACTAATGACAGGTGAACCCTGTCTTCTTATTCCCTGGATCAATAATGCCCATTATTCATGCAGAAATGGGGATGAATAATTGAGCTTCTTCATCTTAAGGCCCGTCCTTCCAAGGAGAAGGGTAAAGGAAGGCTGTGGCAGCCATCTTGACTGAATGACTGACACTTTGCTAATGTTCACCTTGTTGAACAGGAAAGGATGTTTAGAGATTCAACAAGGGCAGTCAACTGGATGGCTGGAGACTAATAGCTCCATTTAAGAGTCCACCGACATCTTGGTAAGCACATTAAGAGTAGAACATGAGAACAAATCTATGAGTGCTACAGCAAAAGGTCAGTCAAGGCAGTAAAATGCAATCTTTCATTAGATTAATATGCAGATATGCATAACCATTCACAGGTCATTGGCTAATCAACGTAGAACCTGGCCACCTTAATGAAAATTATTTTAAAAAAACGAGGAGCAAATTAAAAGTGGAAAAGAGTGAACAAAAAAACTTAAGCACATAATGATTTGACTCCGTCATCAAAGTGGAAATAAAACTCCCGTGTTCAGTTTAATCACCCATAATACTTTATCAGAGCAGCTTCTCAATTTACAATGAATAATGAAGCCCAGCTTTAGCATGACAGTTGCCATGGTGACGTTGTTGTTACTAGACTAATGGCATGTGTATTCTGTGGAACTACATCTTTGCTGATCATTTGCAGGCCTAAATTTAGACTGGCTATAAATGATGGGGAAAAAAATCATATTATTTTGTCCCTTACAGGGGGAACATGAATGTTGTCTCACTTAAAAGCTCTCATAAATCCCTTCATGGGCCAGGTCTGAATTAACTGCTTCAGGCTTTAATAACCTTTGCACGGACTCACAAAAATTGGGAACCAAGATAACTCTACAATAGATATTAACCAGCAAGGTAAATTAAAAATGCAAAACCTAAAATAGTGTTTGAGTTTGGAAGGGGTCAAAAGGATCTACTATGCTGTTTTAACTTGTACGACAACAATGCTGCAAAAACAATCTAGTTTGTAAGCTAATTATAGCTAACGTTAAAGTTTGATTCAAGATGAGCAGCTGCTCAGCTCTAAACATCCAAAGATTTAAACACTGACACAATGCACTTTAAAATACCTGAAAACAAGCTGTGTGATGTAACATTCTGTATATTGTGCGAAAATAATATGATACTCTTTTGAATGAACGTTTGCCTTCCTTCACATGGTATGGATGTCGGCAAGAATTTTACATGAATTAAACATGCAAATAACATGAAGGACAGTGACAGAATGGTGTAACTGGGGAAAGGCATAGCCTTGTAGGTCAGTTGCAGTGGATGTGGTATGGAAAGTCTAACACACTGGTGACCAAGTTTATAAAGCGACAGACTTGTCACTGCTGGCCTTTCTAAACACCAACAGAATGGAGGCTTTGCTAACACTAACAAGTATCAAGACAATGCAGAAAGGCATTTTCCTAGGAAACATATTTGTTCGCACACATTTAGCAGATAACAGCCGAATAATTTCTCAGTTTGTCTAACTTACTTTTTTTTTTTCTAAATACAGTTACATGTTGAAATTCCAGGCGTACAAATGTGGGTGAAGCACACGCAATAGCAATTTAAATAAGAATGCTTTGACTGAAAGGGAATTGTGTGGGCTGTTGACATGCACATTCAAATACACCTAACGATCATTTCTGCATTGCCCAAATCAAGAACTGAAACAGAGGGATCCCTTCTCCTCCTCAGCAGCAAATAATGCAATCAGGGTGACTTAACATTGGGGAGGGGGTGTTACAGAGTTAAGCCTGCCACTGAAGTGTACATTTCTCCATGTGTGCATTACACATACTGTACATGCACCTGGTGCTTGGTCTGTGATTCAACTGCTCGTATGTCTACTGTGCTTCCTCTCAGCCCAGCAGAGTTCCATTCATGCAGCAGACAAGTGACAAAGACTGACCATTGCTCTGTCCTTGTCAACCTTTACTTTGTTCACATCTGGATCATACATAGAGATTATGTACAGTAGTGTACATCATTTTTAACGTATGCAAAACCACTGATTATGTGACGCTGGGTATTAAACCTCAATATTTTGTAATGGCCACCATAACAAATTTGTATCAGTATCACAAAGGGATGGGTATTAGGAACCGGTATTAAATTACAAGTCCGTCATTGGTCAATACCAAAATATCGATATGCAGCTGGACAAACGATACCACTATTGATATTTATATTATGTACATTTCTGACTCCAATTCAGAAGAGTTGGGGAATAAAGAGCTGATATCGCAGTTAGCTGGTATTTTCCATTTTCCAGCTGTCACTTAATGATGATGAAGCAGCTGATTGTGTGTGATATTGTGCTGTGTTGTTTTCTCTGGCCATTATAGTGGATCTGCGCTCCTTTGCTAAACTTGACATAAACAAAATGTTACATTCAGTGAGTCATTTCACATGGCTGTCCAGAAGGTTATTATATTAAGGATATACAGTGCTTCACTGTTTGTTGGTTTAAACAGAAGATCATGCCCTCTGGTGTTGAGATAAGAGGAATCAGACTTCATTTTAATGCATTTTGGTGCAAAACAAACACAAGAACAAGAAAACAGAATATTATCTTTAGTCTAGACTAAATGTAATTGGGTTCAATAAAGTTTAAGATACATTTTAAACCAATTACTTTAAAATGACTTTGAAAATAAGGCATTCTTCCCTTCGGCTCTTAACCTCTGTATTCATCCGTCCTCAGCATCAATCAAATCAAATCAATTTGATAAAGCAATATCTTTATTACCATTAGTGGTGTAATTTCAGACATTTCACATCTTCCTCAACGTCAATGTTTAATATATGTTATGTTCATTCTTTGTTACCCAGCCTAAAAAGAAAAATGCAGACAGCACTTCCTACTACAAAGTGCTCTCTAGTGTCACTATACAAAAACCCATGAGAACTTTGCTGTGCCATTTCTGCTGAGAGCACTGCGATAGAATAAGAGGGAGTGTGGGCAGCTACTAGCTCGGTTCAGACCAAAGATCCACCAGACATGACTCAATAATAAAGAACAACTCCAGTCTGTCATAGTGTAGATTTTACCATTGGTTATGGTTTCATTGTTATGAACACACTGAACACGCAAAAAGGTAATTGGTGCCATATTGGCATATGACATTGAAAAATTAGGAGGTCAAGGTGCACACAGACGGTGTTATTCCAAGGTCTTTCTGCCTGCTGAAAAGTGCATGTCTGTCATGTTGCAGTGACATGCTCACTCTAAAGCCTAAACCTAACAATAAACTTGAAAGTACTAATGCCAAGGATGTTAATACCTTTTGACATTTCACCAGTCTACCAAAGCAACAGAATGATCAACTCAAAGCACATGCCCACTGTCACAAAACGCTCAAAGGATAAGTGGTGGATAACGGATGGACAAACGAGCAAAGAGACCCCTCAGAATAATCTGCCTAAACTTTAACCTGCCTGCAACTTGTCTTATAATATTATGCCTGCTCTTGTCTCTTGCATTGTTCAATCTCTGATTAACCTTCTCACCATATTTTAGGATCACATTTCACTTAACTTAAGTAACTCAAAACTACACAATTAAAAGCTTATGTGGGAATGTGGAAAATGCTCCAGTAAAAACCAAACTGGCAGTCCAACTAGAGAATCTATGTACACAGTGGGATAATGCTATGTCTGAAGATAGATGTGTGGGGCCTGCATTTGCTTTCATTCCTTCCTTCCTTCTGGTTTGACTTTGACTGGCCGCCCTCTCGTGCGGTTTATGGAAAAGAGCGAGCCAACCCACCCACTGCACGGCTCACCTCTGTGCTGCTTTTTGTCTGCATCTTTCCTTCTCATCATCTATCTCTGTTGTTCCAAGAGACTTCAAACACTTTTTAAATTGGATGGAGGTCAGCCAATGGCTGTACTTGGCTAAATGGGCTAGTGTTATCAGTGTCTAAGCAGATGGGCTGTAGCTGTTCCATGTTATGTCTCAATACAAAGAAAGGGACAGACAGAAACCTGTGTATAAGGTAGAGGAGTAAGAATGGGGAGGGAGATAGTATTGATAAGGCAGCAAAAGATGAAGTCCTCTTTTCTCCTGTAGGTGACAGGAAATAGATTATAAACTTATCTGCTGGAAAGCGAAACAAGGAAACATTGCTGTCTATGGGACAAGCCGGGGAGATGAGTTTAAGATAAAGCTGTGGCTCAATCACTGGGACACTGTTGGTCATGTGACACTTAAAGTGTAGGAGGAGCTGGGTAATACTGTCTTAAATATTCTCACCGGCCTCAAGCCCCCTTACTATGTGTTGTTGTTCATATCCTCGCTCTCTCTCTCTCCCCAGCAGACAGGCAGACATTCGGAGCTCAGCCACAGCAATCGCATTCCTCACTGTTGCCACGGAGAGAGAGGCAAGGAACGGCAGTCTGACTGCAGCTGGATTTGAGGGTCATTTGAAGAACACAACCAGGCAAAGCTAAGACAGGCAGCTTTTTCAGTTTATATTAGGGAACCAGAGCATTCCTGTCTCTTCCTCTATTTCTGTGTCTCAACTCCCCTTCCTCTACAACAGCTAAATCAGTGGAAATGACAACGCAGTTGGAAGGTCATTCGCAAGCAGAGTGGACTCTGTGGTGGAATGCTTGTCGATGTGTTGCATGTAGAATGAGTGGAAAAACAAATACATGTCCTGCCAGCTCTTGTGCCGCTCTGTCCTCTTCTGGTCCGACTGGAGGAGACATAAGGAGCTGCGACAGTTTAAGTCTCCTTCCTAAATGTCAACATGCAAAATGGAGCTAGGTGTTTTGTCCCTGTACAGGGAGTCTGTAGGAGAGCATGCATTGTTTCCATAAGCTTTCCATAAGCAACCTTGCACCTATGGATATATACACATACATCTTTATGTAAACAGTTGAGAATTAGGCACACTTGTTATGGGCTTCACCCCTAACTAATGAGCTATCAAGCATGGTCAGATGCACTGCCTTCACAACACACAAACACAACAGCTACAGCAAGAATATTACTGGTGCTTGTCAGAGCTACAGAAACCAGCAGCAGACATACACACAGAAGCAGCAGCAGCAGCAGCAACAAGAGCAGAGATGTGTCTTAAACATATAACATAAATTCCAGAAACAGCTGAGTTGCTTGTGTGTTACTCACAGAATATTCGATGGTCCCTTTAGGTCTCTGAAACGACATGCGCCTCCCATCCTTCTTCTCCGGGGTCTTCTTCTGGCCGGTATCTGAAAGCAAGCGAGGCAAGGTACGCATGACATTCATGTTCCTCTTTCCCCAGCTTGTCACAAGCTGCCGTTTCCCAGCTCCGTGGGTAGACAGCTCATCCGTCAACAGTGAGCAAGCCAGCCAGCCAGCCAGCGATGTGAGCTGTGAGCATTGGACCACTTTCTCTCTCTCTCTCTCTCTTCTCTCTCACCCCCCCTTCCTCGCTCTGCTTCTATTCTCCCGCTCTCACTCGCTATCACACTGTCCCTTCCTTTTTTTCTGAGCCCACCAAACGGCGCAATGACAGCCGCTGAAAGCTCTTCACCTTGCCTTCCTCCCCCTGTTTCCTCTCACAGCAGACAGAGACCATGGTGACCTCCATCAGAGCACCGCCGTTCTGGATGCTAGATGCAAGAGGAGGATGGATTCAACAGGGAAGCAGGGAGGCTAAAGCTGGAGATGCAGAAGAGGGAAAGTGGGGGCTGAACCAGAGGGTGGGTGAAGGAGAAGGGAGGGTTCAGTGCTGTGTGTTGGTTGGGTAATGAGGGGATATTGCATGAGGATGTGACGGCAGAAGAAGAAGAAAGTGGAGGCATGAAATGCCTGTAATCAAAGTAGACACAGATGTTTTAGAATTCATTTAAGGGTTTAAAACTGTTTTCCTACTTTCTGAAAGACATAGGGAAGATAAAGTGAGGACCACGAGGTATAAAAGATGCCTGCAGCAGAATAAGTACAGGTAACAGTTAGTGAATAAGGGTCCAAATTTGAGAAGGTAGTAGAGATGGAGAGAAGGGGATGGCACATGGAAATGATTGGACCTGGTAGAGAATGGGAAAAGGGTAGTGATGAAGACAAGAAGGTAAACGAAATATTGAAGGAACGAGATGAAAGACAAGAAAAATATAGGGTGGTAGATGAAAGAAACTGGGAGGACACTCCTGGGGATGGAGAAGATCTAGAAAAATGGTTGACTTTGGTCTTTGACTTTAGTCTGAAAACAGGGAGAATGGGCTAATGGGCTTGATAAACATATGAGCCTTTGCTGGTTGGCACTGGAAGATGTGAGAGCAAAGAACGCAGCTGACTAGAGAAGGTTTGGGTTAAAGATTAATGTTGGACATGCATTGACCCCAATGCCTCCCGTTTACACATCTTTTTCTAGTAGGCATTGTACATAACTAATGAATCCCTGCATTATTGGCTTTCTCATCAGGCGTCCCAGATAGCTCAAAAACATGAGTCATACACCAGTGTTGCTATTTCTGGGGCTCAGGACTGTCTGCCAGAAAATGAGGGGGAATAGAAACCAGAGCTGCAGGTGTAAATATCAGTAGCCTTGTGAAGATGATACTGTGGGTTGTGTTCCTGAAATGCAGTCTGAAGCTAGAAATCTTAAGTACAGTTGTTGTGATACTGATATTGAATAAATATTGTGTTCGATTTTGCTCACCATATTACCATAAACTAGCAAAAATTTTGTTTTTAAAGCATTTTAGGGACTTTTAATTCCTTGGTAAACACATTTTGTTGTGCATGGCAGTGCTTCTCCAGCACATCACCACCTTTAGATTTACACTTTGTCCCCATTCATGGGTGTATATCCCCAGGTCAGGAACTAATGATTGTTCCTGACATTATTGGACACATGATATACATGTATGTATTTCAATCAATATGAAGACACTCTTGTGGAAATACTATATTAGATTTTATCAACAGCTATAGCATCTCTAAAACCTTGGATAAGGAGTCAGGTTGAGCAAAAACTGTGGTGTACCAAATCCCTTTTAGCTTTCAGTGGGAGAATACATATTAGTGGACTGGATTGTGGATGATTGTGTTTTAGTTCCTATTTAGAAGCATCAGGTCATGAGTGTGATTCCATGCCTCGCTGTTATGAAATATAATCCACTTTTTCTCTGTTGAACTGCAGGCCATGCAAGTGCAACAGACTACATGTAACCTAATTCTGTAATCAAACAGCAGAGGTGTCAATCTACTTTGTGCACTACAGGACTGCAAAGATAGGCCTTGTCTTTGAAGCGGTTTGATGTGCTTTCACACAGCTACACAGCTTTCTAATGGCGCAATGCTGAGCACAGCAAGGGTTAATGCAAGATATGCCTCAGACTTTAAAACAATACAGAGTGAGTGACAGTGAGATACTAAGACAGACAGAGGAAGTGAGCGAGAATAAAAGATGTGCATTAGCAACTGCAAGGGGATTCACACAAGGGGAGTCTGTGCTAGGTCTAAAATTAAACCTCGCCATGGTTGGTGGCACAAGAAATGAGCGTTTTATTCACATTCCAGACACACAGTAGAGCACAGAACCAGGGCATCTTCAATAACAGAGGTCATGGTTTCTTCCTACTGTATGGGAAAACAGAATAATTTGTCTTTAAATAAGCCCTGCTTCTGTAGAAGAAAACTACATTTGAGATCCAGCTCGCAGTTTCATGTGGTCAATCTGCAACTATTAATATGCAGTGATTAAAATTTTGTTTCTTATGGTTTTATCACCAATATGTAGACAAGTGTTTGCAGTTCAGATGCATGGGCTTTGCTTTTCTACAATAGCAGCAAGATGTTGTATTGGAGACAGCTTGATGCAATACCCAGAATGGCAGAATCAGGAGCAATAGGAGGTGCAGCCGGTGACTCAATGTAAAGACTGGAAGAAATGGGTCTGTGGTCAGTGCCAATCTAGATAAAGCCTATTCACTTATCTCAGCTGAACAGCACAGTGCAGAAATTTCTAATGGAAGTGACCTGAGGTCGCTAGTTATCTAATTTGTTGTTCAACCAAATAAAACAGAAGTTACCACAGCGTAAGCAATTTTACCGTTGTCATTTCCCATAAAGAATTTTTATTCGGCTCATTAATGGGCTGAAATACAACAACAATGGGTCGACTGTATGACTCACTCAAAAAAGGAGCTGCTTTGTGTGTCTGGAAGAACAAAGCCTGCTTTCTCACCAATCTGGGATGTAAAGAGTCACAAGAAGTCATGCCTATCTGAGCAACACGGCTGAGTTAAGGCCCAGGACACTGTCTTCTGTCTCCCCAACACTCCATACAATTGCACAGCAGAGGTATTAGTGTGTGATGCTGTTTGGCTATGATGGGACAAAGTTTTATTCAATATAAATGAAAGAGAATATGAGAACAGCAACTGTTTTGTTTGTAATCTGCTGAACTTGTTTCTGTACATATTATACCTACTGCATGTCTGTCTGTCCTGGACGAGGGATCCCTCCTCTGTGGCTCTTCCTGAGCTTTTATGTGTTTATTTTTAACTGCTACACAACATTTTGTGAGCCTTCAATTAAGTGAAGTCAACTTGTATGCAACTCTGAGAAAACTTTTTTTTCCTCAATCACTCAGTTACAGGTCTTCTTGTCCATTTTGTAAATTACAGTCCTGTTAAAACTGTATCATGTTTAAAGTTTATGAGATGAGTCATGAGATCACAAGTTGCGAGATTTTCAAACACGGTAGAATGGAAATTAATATTCTTCTGTACATTCTGTACGTACTATAATTCAGTCATATGGAGTTCAGGATCATTTATATTATTATATATTTACATTTTCTCTCTGCCTTCATTACTTGCACTATGTTATGTTACATTGTCGTTACCCAGCAACAATGTTCTCCTGACTTAATCATTTCATCACTATGCCTTTAAAACTTCCCAAGTCACAAACACAAGTTCCCTAGTCCCATTTTAAGGCACTGTTACACATTTAAGCCATCAGATGCTAAGAATACCCTGAACCTGTGCAATCAGAATTAGTGAGCTACGAACAAATGTGAACGCATCCTACTTCTACACCAGGCTGTGTACTGTTCCGGCACAATCTGTCGAGTATGAATCACTGCTGCTATAAATATATAGGAGTTTCCCTTTGCTTTGTACACAGCCACGACAAAAACGAAGAAGACAGGGAATAGGAGAGTCAACAACTATCTAACTATGACTAACATTCCGACTGAATACCCAAGTAGCCCGTTTCCCTTTGCTCTCTTGTTGTCCCTGTTTGCTGGCTATATACAGCCCTCACCAGATGTTATTTTTAGAAAACCCCTTAACAGTAGGGGAAGCAAGAGCTCTGCACCACAGACATACTAAACAGGTGCTGTGCAGGACTATAGTTAGAGTTAGAGAGTTTGTGATAGAGGCAGGATAGAGGCTTAGTAGTTATCGGTGCTGGATGGATATATTAACAACTAACTAAAATGCAGTATAATACACTTGCAACACATAAAAAACCTTTGTGTTTTGCTATGTTAAATTTGAGCACATTCACACCATGTGATTTAAATGCGAAATATTGATTATTTTATCGATCTTATTGATCGGCATTATTGACTACGGTCTAGAAATTGCACTGTAGCGTTGTAGGCAATACTGCAAATCAATGAACCAATGCTTCATGGCAGTTTTTTATTCTGTTAGGTATGAAGGCGGAATAAAGCTGTAGTGAGTAACTTTTAAATCTAAACAAAAGGCTGTTACATACAAACCACTGTCAATGTAATCAATTCACACAACTCCGTGTTTAGCTGCTGGGACTGTTATCTTAACACTGTGTCATTTGATAGACAAAACAATATTATTGCAGTCAGTTTGCTGAGAACCCTTCTCATGTGCAAAAGAAAGTTATCTACTGTGTACCATAATTACATGTCGTATGACAAGAGGAAAGAATAAATGTCGTGTGATTGAGAGATGGGAGACCAAACTCAGTGTGGTGTGGGGGCAGGAGGGCTGTAGCTGGAGCCAGGGCCTATGTGGCTCCAGACAAAAATATAGACAGACACAATCCACATTGAGCACTTAATAACAGAGGATGCCAACGGATCATCTTGTTAACTGCTGTCACATCCACCAAAAGAGCCATAACATATCACAAAACCTAACTCAATTTTTAATATAACTGTAGATACTAAGGCTGTCACTTTCTACCCAAAGTTCAATATTATTTTTACGTTGGATGCAACGTGGGATGTAAAGTAGTAAATATTATTGTAAATATTGTAAATTATGACATTTTAGTTAAACGCTGTCAAAGGTTTACTGGGTTTTTTTCTTACAGGGACTGATTTTACACACATATGTATGTATGTACGTACGTAACTATTTAAAATCTGTCATTTTCACGTTATAGTATAACACACACACACACAAATATAATTACAGGGAAGTCATTAAAGGAAATGATCCTCTTAACAAGGTGATGAAAACAAAAAGGTGGCGTCTCCAAACAACAGCAAATATCAACTTTCTTAACCTAAAGTTTCAATGTGAAGACCACTGAATAAGAACATAAAAGGAGAAAGGGTCCAACTACCCCGCATCAAATATAAGCCCATTATTGCTGTATATCTTTACTATAATGCTTGCAGAGGCTGCAGCCTTTCCATTGTAATGAATATACAGTACATGGGTCTAGTGGAGCTGTCACCTTAAACACAGAGAACACAGTGTGACAGGGAACAGCCCTTTGCCAACACTCTCAGTACCACTCAGCTCTATATTACACAGCAGCCAGCCTCTGCGGACCAGCCAGCCACTATACCACTCAGCTTTTATAGGAAACTTTGCTGAACTGCAGATTTGTGTGTGCATGTGGGCATGTCCATACCAGGAGAGGAGGCTCTGGATCTGCCCTGTCCTCTTATTAACACTCTCCCGTGTTGGCTGATCACACTCCAGCAGGGTTGCTGATAATACGGTTAAAGTTCCTTTACACTGCAACACTTTTAAAGATGGGACTTCAGTCTGCTGAGGGATGATAATTTTAATTAACATTCTGACAGCATGAACATGACTGTTTCCATAGTGACAAACCTGGTGAAGGCTTACAGAGGAAGGAGTGCTGATGAAAAATTCTAGTCACAAGCCTGCCTGCATTATTCAGAGAAAGCTTGACCTTATGTTGGCACTAAATCATAAGTGTGGCATCCTGTGGGTAAACTGAGTGTCTGTTGTAATATTAGATAGATATTTCACGATATTTCACGATATTTCAAGATATTTTTAGAGATTTCTCCAGGGGAAATACCAGGAAATCACTGTACTTTACAAGATGGCACAAGGGAGCCTCACAGCTAGAAGGCTCTTGGTTGAATCTGTGGTTCAACAAGTGCATTTCTGTGTAGAGTCTGAATGTTCCCACTGGGTTTTCTTCAAGTCCCCAGGTTTGATAGCAGTCCGAAGACATGCAGAGTGTGAATGGTTTTAATGTGCCTCTCCCCCAATGTCAGCTGAGACTGACTACAGCTCCTGCAATTCCTAAAAGGACAAATGAAGATAAGAACAAGGACTGATGGACGGATGATAGACTTTCATAGTAATTCATCCAATAGTTGGGCCAATATATTGAACCAACAGCAGCTGATGGTTGACGAGTCAATATTGAAATGCAGACGCCAGCACCAGTGGGATGAAACGACATCCTGCATGTTGTGCTCCACAATAACACTATACCTGCAACACACAGGGGTTCATAGTTCATGCAGCTTAAAACAGAAGGTCGCTCCAGAGCTCTGACACCAGTAGGCTCACTGATTAAACACCCAGCCTCTGGTGATAAGGTTATTGCATTTTGAGTAATATTCTTTCTAAGTTTGGTGGAGGTTGTTGTTTATTGTTGTGTGTGTGTGTGAAAGTACTAAAACCGGGCATGATGAATGACGGCTGATGTGTAACTCTGCGTTAGATCAATTGTGATGATATGTACACATAATGTATTCCTGCAGTATCTTCAATAACAATTCATCCCTACCATGACAGTAATGCAGTGCTGAGGCTAAAATGATGAGAGAAAGAGACATTAATGACCAACGTCCACACATCATTATTGCGTCATAACGCTGGATTAATAAATCAACCTGTGGATTGCGCCATGAGAATACTGACGGTAGAGAGCAGATGGCAGAAAATAGAGCAAGGTTTCCATATGTACATCTATACATAGTAGTCATCCACCTTTACAGCACCATCAGCGCATTGGTTGACATCATCTTCTGGATCCCTGGCCCTCTGCATCCCAGCAGCAACACTAACCACTCAGGTTACAGCACTGATCAATAGCAGGAGAAGTGATGAGCTCAGCTATGAGAAACACAAACTCTGCATTATCAGATCATTTTATTGAGCCGAAAGCAAAGAGACCTGTCCAGGAACCAATTTTTAAGACGGTCTTAAGGAAACTACAGGCCAAATGCACAGGCAGGAGTATACATTAAGGGTCGTAATGCACTGAGGGATAAGTAGGGCATGGTTTATGTAGATATTTGTTTATTATTAGCTTAGCTTTCCCTTTGTCGCTGAAAACTGTCATTAAAGTCATTCAGTTGAATTTATTATAATTTGCTATTAACTGTCAAAGACTAAAGCATCAGTCTCGAGGTTTGGATAAGCTTGCAAGAACAAGCTACACGAAAGAAAATGGAATCACTACATCCCACCTATCAAGTCAGTCCACTCATTAAAGTTCTCACCCATAACATAGGAACAGCTAAAGACACTTGCTTATCCAACAAAAATGTATTCTAACGGGGTGAGAAGATCAACAAATACAATAAGAAAGTGTTTCTGAAGAAAGATACAGACCCTAGCTTTGTGCATCGAGAACCTGGTGCATTGACTATAATTTTACAATTTGATGTAGCCATCGTGAATGAATCAAATCATAAGGCACCTATATATTTTGACTCCTACATTTACACCTGTAAGAAACACGACTGTGTTTTCCTTTACATTTCACAGGTAATACTAGTGCAATTGTGAGTGCAGGGCCTTTAATTGTAAAAGAAGTTTTACTTTTGTAGAAGTAAAGGCTCTGAAAAACAAATCTGTCTACAGGACTAAGGCGATCAGTGACATGATTAATGTGAAATCCTCCACAAAGTGCAGCCCTCGTCTCACCACAGTCTGTAATGGAATACCAGAAACAGAGGCTGGATCGCCAACACAGACGGCTTATTTTCCATTCAGCCAGACAACTTTGCTGAGATCAAGAGAGAGAAAAAAAATAACGACAGTGTCTCCTCACATTCATCTGCATGACTATCAATCACACGTGGGGAAAGAAATAAAAAAAAGAAAAAAACGCAATAAATCTTCTCTCTCCGTAGCAATAATAAAATAAAGCCTCCAATCTCAGGATTAAAGAATACTGTTTTCCTGCCATGGATTTGTCGAGGAGCTGACTGACACGTATAGAACACAAAGGTCAAAACAAACATTTGTCAAACATTAACAGACGTTAAGAGGAAGGAGGATCATGACCTCATTTTGTAGACAAACAAAAGTGCCACCAAAAACCATACCTGGTGTCAACAGAATCATAGGTTATAAGTACTGGAGATTAAATTTGTCTGGGCCTGAAAAGAGCAGTAAATCAACCCTAAAACTCAAGATATTGACAGTGACAAAGCTCACAATATAAATAAACAAAGCTGCAATTACATTAACACTCTTCAGCTTATGATTTAAAGCAGTTCGGACCTTTTACCGTGATATTTTTAAACATTTTTACCTCTAAACTGACCTCCTTTTTTGTTTTCCGAATAGGTGATGTGTCATCCTGTTAGTGGGACAGACTGTTATCATTTTGAAGACAACGTCCTTGAAGAAGGACGTGGTTTCAGCTTGGTGTCCGATTCTGTGGCCACCTGAAACATATGCCAGTTCACATGGACAAAAACATCCTTGAAAAGTCAAGAAGCAGTCGTGAGTTCAGACCCTCAATCCATCTTTGTGGGAGCATGGCAGGTGTACAGTGTTGTGGTCTGGCGCTCCCATTGGGAATCCTGCTACTAATGTTCCCTTAACAGATCCTCTTGATGGCGCACGGGTCAAGCAGCGTGCAAATACAAACTGCTCAAGGACTTCCTGGAAATTAAGGTGATTGAAATCACCAATTACAGAGCTGAGAGAACCAGCAGATTGCACTCTCTGAATCACGTTGATAATTGTGGCATAGTTGGCGTCAGCCATAGGGTAAATGTGAACAGTGATAAATATATGAAGACCCTGGGGACACAAAGAGTTTAAGCAATGCAGAGAAGAGTTCAATGTCAAGAGGACAAAGCTGCTCTTCCTCTGTGGCTCTGATGAATCATCTGATGTTATTAAAAGAGTGGCGCTCGTCTTTTATGTTTTTAAAAATGGCAAAATGTATTACAGTACCTAATTATAATGGCACTTAGTAGAGTGCATGCCTCCACCAAAGCACAACAGTGTCCTTAAATTCAATCAAGCCCTTATAACTGAAGCAACAGAACAATGCAGGTCATTCTAGTTCTCTGAATGAGCCAGATATTTTTTTGTTGGTATCATGCAGTGTTTGGTGTGAAATTAAAGAGATTTTTTTTGGGGAAAAACACCCATACTTCTGTTAAAAGGTCATGGTTCCGCCTCCAAACTGGAATCCTCATCACAATGTTAATGGGTTTTCCCCTGGCTTGTTACCCACAAAGTTTTATGGAACTGAGATCAATGGCTTTTTTAAATCCTGCTAATAGACAAACAAACCAGCAAACACTGGCAAAAACACAAGCTCCTTGGTTTTATTGGCTTATTTAAAAATTAATTTGATGAATTTAGGTTCTATGTTGCCAAAAAAGGGTGTTATGATCCCAAGATTGACCCCCAGACAAATCTGATGGAGTCACAAGACAATTAAAAGAACAAAAAAGCAGGAAAAATTTACTTATTTCCATTTTTTCCATTACTGGCACTATAATAAGTCTTTCCACTTATTAATTACTGCCCATTTACCTGGAATGCTTCCTATTTGTGTCCCTACAAATTATGTAATGATCACATTTGTCTGAGTTGGTCTATATCCATTAGTTTGGTCCATGAAAAGTCAAAAAATGTTGAAAATGTTTTGTAAACAAACCAAAGTTTCAGCCATAATGGACATGCTGCTCTGTTTTTTTAAGTTCACAATCTAAAAGAAATAGGGAATTACCATCCTAGAGCATCTGCAATTAATAGAATTTCATCAATATATTTATAAATATCAAAGCACTGCACTGACAGAAACCCATATCACCAAAACAAAAGAAAAACCTGTGTTATAATGGAATTTCAAACAAAAGGCAAACCCTACATCAGTCTAAAAACAGCCTTCCTAGTATTGTCACACACATTGATAAAAACAAGTTCATTTGAAGACTACAGAGCACTTGGTCTGTAAAGAAATGTTGCTGTACCCCATGACAGAAGACTCACATGATTGTGATTGCTGATTACAATTCTGAGGAGCACACTTTGCTGTAGTGTGTAATTTCAATAGCTGCAGGTGTCACAGTTCTTTGTTTACAGCAGATATACTTTAAGTCCCAGCACCATGTGTATGATTGTTAGTCTATATTACTGTCTTCACCTTACTACAGGTGGAGCTGCCAGAGATCACAGCTGTCTCTGCCAGGTAAAAAAATACCAGACATTGCTGTGTGATAGTAACAATAGACAAGTCAAAGCAGAAAACAAATGTGGATAATTCATGTCGCTGTGACGCGTGTCATGCTCTGCATGTGAAAGCGAAGTGGCATGTCACATCATGTGGTTTATTTAAAATCTGTCCCTGGGCCTGACAGAAACACAACAACAACTTGTGAACACAACTTTGACACGCATTCTCAGTGACCCTACGGTGGCTTATAGCTGTGTCACCGTGAAATCCGACAGAGCCTAAAGGCTCCCTAACAGGCTTTTTTTGTTTAAATGCAAATGTTTGACAGATTTGTTTGAGGAACTCACAACTGATGGTGTTTCACTGGAAGAGCCAACACTGCCCTGTATCTATTTTTCTGTGGGTCAGGTACTTTCCTCCTTCTTCCCATTCACTGAGAAAAGAACAGGCAGATTTTTCAGTACTAAAAATAATTATCAGACAATATTTCACCACGTATGATGGCACCAAGCCCTCAAGTCATTTGATAACCAGTAGTTATACAGTATACACTCTAAATGGAGACTGTAATCCCTCATTGCCCCAGGTAAAGTTCACAAAGTGCTTTTTGCATTGGTTGCACGAGTGCACTTGCGTGACAATTCAGGTAAACTGGACATGCTCAAGCCAGTGAAAAGAGGAAGTTTGTTTGATTAGTTTCAGAGAGCACTACGAACCAGAAATATTGACGGTGAAAAGATTTCACAGACAAAATAATCTTTTTGCATGTCCTTACGAAAACACAACACAAATGGAGCCAGCACCATTTTATTCTTCTCGTTTCTTAACTTTTCCTTCCAATTTTGGGGCCCTACCTGAATCAGGTCTTTCATTTCAGGCCTTGAACAGGGCAGTAGCCTGCAGATACAAACCACCCCCACAGTCCACACTGCTGCTGGGAGAGAAAGGTGCAAGAACCGCTAATGACCCCCACTGCCATCCACGGCATTTCAAGAGCAGCAGAGCATGCATCTGATTAATCTTTGCCCTAATTAGATCGAACAATTAACCTGCCCCGCAAGCCTTGGAGCCTGATGACTCTGCATGAGCTGCAAACCGCCTGTCCATAAACCAGAGCAGGGTGAGGAGATGCCCTCACACTGCAACGTCTGTGTTTTTAGAACAGGCAATTCATGTTAACTAATAGTGTACTGCACATTCTGCAATTATACATATGATGATATCAGTCTCAACACAAGAGCATCACATTTCTCTCTGTTAATTCAGTCAGAGATGGCACCGATGGGCCTAATAATAAATTATGTTTGAGAGGGAAAGTAGGAATAGGAAAAAAACAAATCCAATTTTTGTTAACATGGAGATACTCTGTGACACGAAAAGCCTTGAGGACATGCTTGTTCACTGGCTGGCTGGATGGTTTCAGCATGCACTGCCTGCTGTGGAATATTTGCAATACCTCAGCAGACATTTGTGTGAAAAGACAGCCAGAGTGAGACATACCAGCTGCAAAGTACATGAACCTTCTGATATGTTAAAATATTATATTTTTTAAAAAAAGGGGAAATCACAAAGCACAGAGGAACACAGTATTACTGACTACACTGCAGAGGAAGTCTCCCCTCAAGATGTGTGCAACAGTTAAGTGTTGCATCATGATTCGCCTTCGGCCCAAAACATTTAACTGACACACATCGGTACCAAGTTTTGTCAAATCTCGACTCGTCTTGTTGTCGACAAACCTTCAGTTATGACAGACAATAACAAAGAGTTTTAGTTAGTACAAAAAGTCACTCGCTGAGCTGCTGAGACCTTGCAACAGCATGAATTTCAAAGTCGACAAGTTCATCAAAACACAAGCCTAGTTGTTAAATGCCATGTACTAATTTACGGGTTGCAATTTAAACAGCTTTCGTCTGAAAAGGCTGCATAACCTCAATAAATTGAACTTTGACAGGCAGTTCAAAACTGACAGTGAAGGCAGTCTACTTTAATGGCACTGTTGCGGAAACGTCAGTTCAAACTAAAATGGAATATAAAGCTCCATTACATTGGAAAAATAACTTAGCCGAAAATTAGACGGACACGCGATGTATATATTAAGACCTTGAAATCGTTGAAGTGAATTGTTTTTAAACGGAGTTCTGTAACGCGCTCCGCGTGCACGCACGGACGTTTTGTTTAACTGCACACAGTCGAGTGGCCTACGTGTCCACTGTTACACACTGACCTGCTCTGTAAACCGTGAACACGCTGTCATGTTGTGGTCCTGCGTGGTGGTGCTGGTGGTGCTGCTGCTGCTGCTGGAGCTTATCCGTGTCCTGGGGTTCCGACCCGGACCACAGTCCGTGAGAGATGGCGTCTCTGACAACTCTGGCGCCGCTGCCCGTGATAGAATAAATGTAGTCCATTGTCGCCGTGTTCACTCACGACAAAACGTTAAACAAGTGTCACAGAGTACGCGGACATGTCGCGCTGCTGGCTAAAAAAGTTACACTGTCAAAGTGTTGGCGTGAACAGCTTCCGACAACAAACACATTCCTCAACAGGAACCATATGAGTTGTCAACAGGCGCAAACTTTTTTTCCCCCCCTAGTGGCGCCAAGCTGTATCACACATTTACACTCCTCCGTTAACAGAACACACCCATTAAAGAACTCCGTACTGCCTTTTACTGTTACAGTGTGTGTGTGTGTGTGTGTGTGTGTGTTCACCAGCCATTTACTAAAGAGTTACCATGTATTTAATGAATGAATCACTACTGAGTGTATTAATGTGTTATTGACAGTCTTGTATAAAGTTCCTTAAAGGGATACTTGAGTAAACTTGATTTTGGTAAAAGTTAGTCACTTTTTTTTATATCATATGACTTAAGTAAACGTCTTAAAGTATGACATTTACTGAGTGTACTTGCATATCAAAAGTCATTTTCTGTTATAAAATGTACTTAAGTGGAAGAAATAGCATTGAAAAATGAGAGTTACCAATGGTAGCTATGGTACGGTGAGTTGTCTTTCAACTGGAAGGTTGTGGGTTCAATTCCTGGCTCTGCTAGTCTACATGCTTCCTTGAGGAAGAAACTTCCTATACTGTCAATTTGCAGATTTAGGAAGTGACTAGTCAGTTGGTGCATATAAAAAGTCAAAATAAATCTTTATTTAGAGTTAAATAAACAAATAAGCAAATGCATAAATAATACCACCTCAGCCTAAAGTGATTTCCAGAGCGTGGTGAGGAAATTTTTCACCCTAAACGTGGGGCTTTATGGTACCAAAGGGACTGGCATCCATTTGACATCAACCATAATAATACTCTAATAAAACGAGACTTTCACATTGGGAGGGTCAAAGTACACTTCTGTGCCATTATGTGACTCAAGGGGGCAAAACAAGAACTCTAAGAACTATGACATATAAGTGTATGCTTATCCAGAGAGGGATATAAGAAGATGACAGACCAGAACAGGGTGTAATAATAGGGGCAGCAGACTCAGGGGAGCAGTGAACTAGAAATACTGTTTTGCATTATTCATTTTTAGGGCCAAGGCTCACTAGTGCAGATATATCCTGAGGTGGTGTAGGTGAAGTAAAGAAGAGATCAGAATTTGGGGATGGTACCGACACCATGCGCGTGTGTGTGTGTGTGTCAATTACACCAGAAAAATGCTTCTTTTTTTTTTAACTCTGGCAGGAGCAGATCCTGGTATCAGTGCTAGGTTCAAACAGCTGTTATAAGTGAGTCCAATGAACCAGAGACAGCATCAGAGCAATGTTCAACACTGAAGACGCACCATCTGCTGGTAAAACACGGCAGTGCAGGGTACACACACACAGAGTTGTTTTACATTTGTTTTGTCTGACTTGTGGATCAGACCTTGAATGCATCACAGTTACTGTAATACAAAATAAACCAGAGGGGGGAAAAACATTTGAAAACAGATAACGTTTGAATTTTTATTCATATTCATAGTTTTTTATCATTATTATTTATTTAATAGGGACAATCCAGTGTAACATAGATCCAAGACAGAGCATGAAGCTGCTGTCCTGCACTAAATCGCTAATATCTAGTTGATTATCAAATTTCCTGTAGAATAAATGATCAATTAATTAACAAATTGTTCAGGAAAAAAATTCTCAAGGAAAATGAATAGATACCTTTGCATTTTTTTTTAATGGTCAAATCGGTGTTGTACAACAAGAGTTAACAAATTCGAATCTTCAGACTTAAATGCTGGATACTAACAATTTTCAAACATTTGCGTGAGCAACTCATGGAGATTTAATTTTGGCCCTCTGCTTCTCTCCGACCTTGCACAGGACCCTGCTGGTACACTTGGCACACAGACAGTGTTGTATCATTGGGTCTCAGTCTGGCATCCTGTCACCCCCACAAAGCCTTGTTGCTGCCTGATATACTGTGTTGCTGTACCAGCTGCCCAGAGTGGTCATAAAATCATCCCTAACATCCTGGGAAGGTGCCCGACAGGGCTCCTCCAGCACAGTTGCTTTGCATTTCAGCTTAATTGCTCTACAGATATACTTGGCCGTAGTGCAGACCAAACAAAAAGCTGCATCTCGTCATAAAGGCCTAGAGAGTGAGAACGCCTCCAATCTCGACTGTGACCAAAGACCGAAAATGAAAGAAATCCCTCTGTGCTCATCCAACAAGACCCTCATTGCATGGAAATTATCCAACTTACTTTGTTACATATTGTAATTTTTCTGTGTTTAAAAGCGATTAAAGAGACTCAACTGACATTTTCTGTGTTTCATTGGTGAAATTTTGGCAATGACTCAGTCATTGTAATCTTTTTTGAGTATCTGTGGTCGTGGGTTATAGACGCCAAAGGTCTTTTGGACATTTGTGACAAAGACTCAAATAAAGGTTATTTTAAATATGTTTCATAATGTACAAATTTCAAATTTAACAGGCAAAATCTGGGGTCCATGTATAACTGCAGTGTTTTTTCCTTTATTTTAAATTGTTAATACACTATTTTAGCATACAGTAAATTGTAAATATCTGCCAGATATTGAAAGTTATTCTGGAAAATTGGGCAAAAGCACTTAACATGATATTTTCTGGCCATTTTATGGTTAAAATAAGCGGGAAAAAAAGTCCAGACATACATTTGAGGGTTATGTGTATATTAAGGGTTAATTGTATAATGTATAATTGACTTAAAAAAAACAAAAACCTGTTTGGTTTAAATACCCTGGACAGGTCACCAGTCTGCCACAGGGCCATGACATGACTTCCCTTTTTTTAATTCTCTAATGAGAGTAGAACAGCTCTTGAGAGCACAGTGCAAGTCAGGGAATCGTTCTACTGAATGACATTAAAATTGTGAAGTCTTGTTATACAAGCACCCGTATAAAAACCTCCTGGTGTCAGCAGCTGCCAGCAAAACCCCTGAGAGGGTTTTGTGTATGAGGCTCTGTCATCATCTGAGAGCGGGGCACCAGGGAGTGAGTGCTAATCTCAGCACGTCTCCATTCGAGAGGCAGGTAGGCCGCAGCCTAATCCTGAGCAGGGGAAGAAAAACGCTTTCTCTGCAGAACAACACACGAAGGCCAATGGAGAGCTGATGCTTTTCTACGGACTACACAACCGAGATTACGAAAGCAGAGCCGCAGCAGAATGCTGGAGTTAACGCCAGCATGTGCGAGAGCATTGGAATGACTACATTAGAATATGCACACACAAACACACAACCGTGATCTGCTCCTTTCTGTTCTTCCAGACATTTCCCCCCCAATTACAGTGAAGAT
This sequence comes from Solea senegalensis, assembly GCF_019176455.1. Lineage (NCBI taxonomy): Eukaryota > Metazoa > Chordata > Actinopteri > Pleuronectiformes > Soleidae > Solea > Solea senegalensis. The sequence continues at coordinate 9,258,471 of NC_058029.1, forward strand.
CAGTGTGACGTGTGCCTTGAACTCAGCAACACATCGCAGTCATGTGACACAAAATGCACCTGCTGGTAAACACAAACAAGTCTTTAGCTGAGAGATAATGAGTTAAGGGACTGCAGAAGTTGTGGCTCTCACATGGTGTGAGAGGCATGAAAAAGGCATGAAGACCAAAGGCGACGGTTAGCTGCTTGAAGAATCAGGCTGAGGCATCCAGACAAAGGCTGTAATCACAGGTGCTGTCAGAACATCCCACCCTCACTCAGTTTTTCATTTGGGAGGTGAAGCTTGAGCTCCTCAGCGCTGTCAGCTCTACAACAAACACACATGTGGGGCAGCAGGTCCCAAATATTCAAGAGGGCGACATGAATTCACTTGTCGCCTGGTGCTTTTTAAGACTGGGACAATGGCAGGCTGAATCACTAGATCATGTGTTGGAATGTGCTGTTCAATTAGTCACGACTGTGGTAACGCGCGTCAGACTGCTGTCACTCACTCTCTTTTTTCCCCTTTTACTTCACATGAACATTGTTCACATCGGAGCGCTGCAGCTCATGTGGGCCGCAGTGAAAGGACTACACCAACATTAATGGGCCATGAGTCATTTAATATACGACATCAGCATGGATACTAAAATCATCAGTTAGTCTCCGCTCTATCAACGAGCTTGCCGAAAGAAGCGATTGACGATAAACAAAGCGACTGACAGACCTGCTGCTGCAGGAAGTGACGAGTCAAAGGGAAATGTGCCATCACTTGAAGAGTTATATGTTCTAGTGTTGCAGGGGTTACGTGTCTCGCCCATGAACACATCAGCAGTAGACTAGTGGAGCTGGGAATGGAACCCTCAAACTTCCGGTTAAAACATGACTCCATCTACCACTGAACAATCTCCAACTCCCCAAAAATGATCAGTATAGGTCAACAATCAGGCTACAAGTGAAGTGAAACAGGCACATTTTCAGTTTTAAAGGATTTAGTGTAAAAATAATACCTTGAAATAGATATAACATTATGTAAAGCAATTTATTCTGCTTGCCTTTTGTCCAAGACTATGTTTATCAGCTTATGAGCCATTAATAAATGCTGCTGTGAAAGATATCTTAATTATACACGCTGGATGTACAGTTTGTACAAAAACTTAATTTAATCTGTGTGAACACTGGAATCTCAATACATTTTACGGTGCTTCACTCGATACTGATTGCACATTCAACTGTTGAGCTACTTGTCCTTTTATGCTAAAATAATTTGCTCTCATCGATGAAAGTGAACTTGTGTCGTGTAACATGTCCATTCATTAATTCTCTCTGCCACTTTTGTTCACGTTCAGGGCCACGAGGAGGCAGGCACATACTATTCTAGTGAGCTACAGTGAAGAAATTGTGTGCCCTGACACTGTCACTGTGCTGAGAGAAATTCACACGCTCACCTTGAGGAAATCAGGAAATTAGACCTTTCAATTCAGCAGTTCTGTACAGTGAAACTAAGAGGAAATGGGTGCAAGCATACAGTTCTCTTTTCTAACTCTATCCTCTGTCTCAAACTCCAAATATATTGGAAACGTACAAAGATAATGATGATTGTAGAACAAAAACAGTTTTCTTTGGTCAAGGTCAGAAGACCTTCACAATCACTGTGTTTTCCCCCAACATGGTGACATGTAGTTACACAGAACACCACATGGCCGCTACACTACACGTGTCCATGGCAACCCGCTGTCCCATCCCCAAGACCTGCATCCTCTGGTTTAAAAACTGAGCCATATACAGTATTTTGTTGCCATGTTCTGTGAATACATGATGTCAAAGTGTGAAAATAAACCTCTGCCATCCCACTTAATGCCTCTAAAAGAGACCGTAAACACGGAGGAGACGCTGAAGTGTTGTGCCATCCAGCCTCGACACCAGCCCACTGACGGAACATTTCAACACACCATTACTGCCTGGGCTTTCCTCTCAGGACAGTTCAACGGGGTGGCTGGTTGTGATCGATGAGCAGTGGCGTCAGCACTGGCTATCTTTCACCTCCGTTTCCACTGCCCCCGCTAGCAGTCATCTATCCTCTCTGGGCATCTGCGCTGTCTAAGGCCCCCCCGAGAGGCTGGGTGGCCTCGACGACTGATGGCCGCAGGGTTAGCAGGAAGAACACATCAGACTGCTGAGAGCTGCGCTCCCTCCTTCGGACTTCCCACCTTCCGCTCCTCTCTCTGTGCATGCACTACGTCTGTTTTTTTGTTGTTTTTTAAATGTGGGCTGCTAATTATGCGGGCACACTTAATTTCAGGTAGAGAAAAAGAAAGGCAGAAGACAAGTGAGGGAACAAAAGTGCAACAGTGGCAGATGAAAAGGGAGGAGAGGGTGAGGGCAGAAAGGAAAAAGAGAAGGGACAAGCATCAGACACGCATCATTGCTTGCTTCATACAGGGCTATTTATTAAAATAATAAAGCCACAGCCTTGTGCTGAAGGTTGAGGCCACAATAAACCTGACAGGGTGAAGAGAGTCTGCAGGACTCGGGCGTTGTCAGGCAAATAAACAAAACAAAGGTTCTGTTATTTCTGTGTCCACTTTATTATCCGAACCGGATTCTTCCAAAGGAGTTAATTGCTTGCTTTTAAACTCAGACACAGTCACATTTCGTCATCATTACACTAAAAACCCTCTCATAAATCACTCAGCCGGAGCAGAAGAACAGAGGTTCTCCGCCTCAACATGCATCGGGATCAGACCGAGACCACACAGAGCAATGCACTACGCGAGGAAATTAGAAAGAAATGGACATCTTAAACACGACAACGACGGTAAGTGGCTCTGCACTGTCTCTATCCGCTGTAAAACTGTCTTCACCCCTGGACACTCGTCATCCATCACCTGATAGTTCCACAAGTGTGCTAAATTGGATAATGAATCTGTCTCCCCGGGAGATGCGGTGGATGGATAATTTGTTTCTTACATTATACGAGACGGGGACATATTTGCATCATCGGAGGTGTGAGACGATGCTGTGTTTAAACCGATGCATTGGCAATCGCTGTAACATGGGTGAGTTGGGACACAATGAAGGTGTAATTAACAGTGCTGTGAAGGGATAAAGAGTCCTACTGACTCTTCTTATGGTATTAACATAAGTATTCTTCTACACCTCTGTGGCTGATGACAACTTTAAAAAAAAAAAAAGTACTTACATTACACAACCAAGCTACTACTGCTGCAGCTAGACATAGTGGTATTCTCCATTTCCACAGCTAAAAAAAACGTGTTTAATCTGGGATTTAAAAGGGTTACTACACTAATAACGGACTCAGTGAACGAGGGAGCAAAGTAAAAGGACACATGACTGTAAACGATGTTTATGACGTCACGATTCATGTACGGGTGATGCAAAGACATCACAGGACAAGGTCGCTGTTTTTTATTTTTAGTACACTGCACACGGGAAAACAATTCTACGTTAAGTCACAACGAAACACAATATGTGCAGTAGATGTTCCAGTGTGTGGTGATGTTGTTGTCAGGGACAGGGGGGTGAATGTGTATATGTTGCTCCTTCGTGACAACACGCGTCAATCAAACCAATGTGGCAGCTTAATGCCCTCAGTCTGCACTTTGTCATGTCTGAACAGAAGACTGATACCCCACCTTAGGCTTCACATAGAAGCTGTCTGAGCACCGAGGGCACACAGCCATGACCCGGCATCCGCTGTATACCGTTAGAAATATAATTTATGGATCATTGTTTTATTCAACAAGGTTGGGCATGTCTCTACAAAAATGCTGTTGTTGCAATGTGCTCCAGAACTGAAGGCATAAACAGATTTCAAATGAAATATTTTTAAAAAGGGCCTGTATGAAAAAGTCAGAGCATGTACAACACTGAAGTCCTCCACATTCTCATAAGAGGAGGTGGAGGACAGGGACAGGATGCAGAGGGAGAGGAGAACATGGCTCAAGGTAGATGACAATCAGTGGTCATGGCCTACTCCAACCACTTCCGGCCTGGATCCAGCATTCCCATATACGGTCACTGTGGCAGTGGTGAAGTGAAACCCACAAGGACAAAGAATGCTACAAACACACTAAATACTGGCTCAATAATGACTGCACGAACAAATTCCGTAACAGATCAACAGGTCACGTTGTTAGGTCTGATCATTCATCGCTGACACTGAACTTTCACAACAGGTAGCTTTACACTAACTCTCCATGCTTTGGCTTCCGTGTGACGCCGATCCTCACATAAATATGCTTTTTCACAACCATGAACAGCCCATGAACTTGTGAGTTACGGGGGAAACAAGCATCAACAGTTATGTGAAGTGGCATACCTTATTTTCCTTCCACTGTAAAATGAATCAATAGCAGGGGCTGGGGCCTGGCCGTTCGACAGTTGAAAACTGCTTACTCTTCATTTGAGCTATATGTAATCAATCGTAGCCAGAGGATGGCTGGAGCCCTTTCCAAACTAAGCGGGGAAACTGTGGGTTTACTTGCTCTGTGGCATTTATAAATTGTACCCAACGAGAAGAGGGCCACCAAGAGACTCCCAGTCGACATAATTACACCGGCCAGCCAATAAATCCGACCAACGGTTGTATTACACTAACACTGCAGTAAATTTAGCAGCAAGTGGCTTGCCTTACTTTGCTTTCTTGAACTACGGAGGAAAACATTGGTTTTATGTTTTTGTTTCCATCTACAGCAAAAAGAAGGAGAAAGGGAAAAACACAGTAGCCTTGGTAGTTACCGATACTGTGGCCTTTGCCTCTGGCACAGCTGTGAGTCAGCGTGGAGATTTAGATCTACACACTGTGTTGACTCATACATATAACAGCGGAGCACGCCGTGGAGGACAATCTGCATTTTGTGCCCTTGAAACAGGAGAACGTGAAGTGCTCTGCAAGTCCATCTAATGCTATTTGCTTTTGGAAGAAAAAAAAACAGACAAAAACACACAGGACACAGGAGCAGCTTAAAAGCACAGGATTGATTTGCGGAGCACACGCACATGTCTGCGGGGGGCATTTAGAAATGACAAATGTCAGACAAAAATGTATCATCCGGGGCAGAGATAACATCACACTGGCTTTCATGACATTGAGACAGACCAAGGATAAGTGATTCTCTTCCCTCCAGGTTTGTGTGTGTGTGTGTGTTGCATGCACAAGAGAACAGCCAACACCTTGACCTCTGCTGTAACTCCTTTTAGTGAGACTATAAATACCTACAGCCACATGTGTTATTAAGTATCACAATATAAGACCTTCTTTTCTGAACATTAGCTCCAGTGTAAGAACTACATTTCAGTCCACTTTAATTCCCTGGGGGATCTTCTACTTGCAATGCAACCATGACAGAACCATATGCTCTTGCATTCGCCCTACAAACACAGACAAGGTCAGACTGAATCAATCAGAGAGCTTTGCATGATGACCAACCACCATCATGTAAAAAAAGAAAGAAAAAAAAAGGTCATGCTGTTAAGCTTGAAAAGTTCAAGCATCACAAAGCAGTGATTAATTCAGTGATGTCACCAGTTTGCTTTGAATGAGAATATGAAGGCGCACAGAGAGTAATAAGCCCAGGGTAAAGAGTCAAAACCTGGAAAAACAGCGGTGACATTCTCTGCATAATAAACAAGCCTGTGTCAAAGCAGCTTCACTGCTATCAGGAGATGACTGAAACAAACTATTAACCTTTGTGGAAATTGTGTCTGAAGTACACGTGTGTGTTAGTGTGTGTGTGTGTAATTTGCATGGCTGCCCACCTTGCTCGTGTTGTAGTGTGTATATTAAACGGACATGAATACAAGAGAAGCGTCCAAACTCATCAGACAGATGACGCTGCCATCGCAGCCTTGCAAACGCCGCGTGTTCTCCACAAGCGGCGGCTGAACAAAAACAACTCCCACCTTTTTTGTTTACAGAGAGAGACAGAGAGACAGAGAGAGAGAGAGGATGAGGACGTGTCAGATGTTCCAATTAAGTGTGTGAGAACAGTGTGATGCGGCCACCTCTGGCGTGCGTGCGGCCCTGGAGGTGCATTTGTTGTCGGGCTTTTCTTATCAATGCACGGCGTAGACTGTGGCGTCCTGTGGGCAGCACCACTTTCACAGGATTAACCACGGAGGTTGTTGTGCAATATAATTCACATCTGCATTTATCTCCAGCGCGTGCAGACGATAGTTTGTCTGCGTGGGGCCAAGACAATTGGACGCTTGGATTCTTATGTAGACTTGTGACATGTATTACAAGCGTATAACTCACACCTCAGATTTGGAGTGTCGAACCAGTGGTGTTGCAGCCTAATGGTTATTCAAGGGAAACGCAGATTTTAGGCACTTTCAAAGTCTACATTTATCATTTAAATGCAGTCTGTGAATATCAATCTTAATATTTGCCCTTTCAACATAGGTCACAACACAACAAGATATAACAAACACTCTGAGTAGGAATATGCAAATACCTATTTTAAGGTAAACTAATCTAAAATAGTGGATGTAAAAATCAAGGAACGCTGATCAGGATGTTACTCTTATGCTGATCATCTCATTTTTACCACTTTATCCTAAAGTGAACCTGGATTTGTTAAAATGCTAAAAGAAACCTCCCACACTTGTGTTATATAAAGCTAATACATACAGCGCAGCAGACGTCATTCGCAACCCATTTTAATCTGACCATTATATTTATGCTAATCAGGAGTAAATGTTTATTTTTTTTGGGCGGGGTGGGATCACAGATTCCAAACGCTTGATCTCTTTTTCTCAACCCCCCTGTTCACTCAGTCGATCTCCTGAGTCAATGTGCCGACGGACACAAATGGGGGTAGAGAAAAAGCCAGAGACCACGAGACAGACAGGAAACAGGAAGACGTTGAGACACAGGATGGCTGCGTGGGAGGAAGTGAAATTACGAGTGGGTGAGAGAGAAAGACCCTGCATTGAATTTGTGGTGGGGCTAAGCTGCCTTCTGGTGCAACGTGACCAGCCTATATCGCCAAGGCGAGGAGGCCTGGGCTTATCTCAGCATGCACAAGCAGCTCTGCTGGCAAAGGCACCATGGCACGGCTGTGGGTGCTGCCGTCAGAGCGTGGCAGATTGCTCTTACACTGTCTCTCTCCTCCCATTTTCACTCCGTCCCTCTCTCCTCCTCACTCGTTCACTGGGGCAGAGCGTGTGCCGGATTGATACTGATGCGCAACATGGGGACGATTCATACTTAAGGGGGATTTCAAAACAGAGGAGTGGCAACCCACAGTGTCTGCAGTAACAGCATGGGGGTGAGACCCATTTACTTTGCCTGGTTTGAATTTTTAGCTTGCATCTAAAAAGGAATAACCATGAAAAAAAACTGTGGCAAATGGATGTTTTCTTCTTTGGTTTTTTTTTAACTTTACATAAAAATCGACGCCCCCAGAGAAGACTCCGTTCAAGTAAATCAATAACATCGATTGACAATGGTTTATGTCACAGCCTTTATCGGCCACCACCCACAGAACCTGGCAGAAATAAGATGCTGTCACTCCTGTTAGCATGCACGGTATAGGTGAATGAACGCTTATTAAAAAGAAAATGCAAATGCATTTATGACGTGAGAAAAAGAAACATTTTATACGTTGTCTAGATATAATCTGCCTTGTTAAGAACACGTATCGCTGCTTTATTTGTGTCAATTTATTTTGCACGCCAGCCCCAAGGAATACTGAGGTGCTATAGCCACATAGATTGACATGAAATCAAAGGAGATGCTGTGAGTGCTGGTCAAAGCTCGCCAGTACCTGGATGTGGTCCCTACTTTGGTCACGTTTGATAATTATTATGAGGCAGACATGTCTCTGTGGCATGAGCATGGGAATGTAAATCAATATAGACAAAAAAAAACAAACTGTGGCCATATTCGGTTATATTCTGTGCACAGTGGCAATCACGGCACACAATTATCAGACATTGTAACCAGCTAGAGAATAAATACTACAACTAAGGTCAATCACATTATTTATATCTGTTTGGAAAATGGCTACAGACATGAAAGTTGTCCCACTTTCATAGCAAAAACACACAGACGTTTCCCAGTGGCCTGTGTGCACTTGTCACCTCTGGCTATGATCTGGAGGTTTAAACACGACAGATGGGCCACCTGAGACCATTACATCAAATAAAGGGAGAGAAGAACACCAGCATAGGAACAGTGGAACTGTCAACTGCCATAGTGATTAGCTCCTCAAAGGACATCCTGCTGAGAGCATACAGCTGCTGCTGAATACCAGAAAATACTGTGTCTCTGTGTCCACACGCAGACTAAATATGCAAGAAGTAAAGCAGCAACAGTCACTAAGGCCACTTCACACCCCTCCTCCCGACTGTTGCATCAATAAATTGAATAGCTGTTAAATAAATTCTGGCTGACATGAAATTGCCCCATCAGGAAACTGCATTTCGAGCAAACTTTGGCGGGAGTGTGGAGCAAGTTAGTGTATTGCTGCACCAGCACTGATTCCTCCCGTGTTCGACCCTGCAGTGAAAAGCCAATGAATAACTAACAGGGGAATAATCAGTCACACAGAGGCAGTGGCGGGGTCCAACACTCTCCAGGCGAAGGGTAAGATAACGTGTGTGGTTCTGTCTTTCTCATTAGCATTTTCCCCCATCAGGTGGTGTAGCCGCGGAGCTGCGGGCCTCTGTTCCTGCCTGCAGGCCATGCACTCGTCACTGAGGTAACAACGCACATTAGTGGCAGGAGTTGCCACATGGACACGAAATTATTGCAAGGACATCAGTTGAAGAGAATATCTGATGACAGTTTAAGTTCTGATTTACAGATCAATTCTAGGTATAACGCCAATAAGGATTATACAGGACTCTAGATAGAAAATATCTTGCTATATTATCATAAAAAACACTGAAAACTTCAGATGAACTACGTTTCAAAGCACCACTCAGGTTATTCTCATGTATAACAGGAGTGTTTCTTTGAAACTACATATACAGTATATATGATAAGATGAGATAAGATAGTCCTTTATTAGTCCCGCAGTGGGGAAATTTACATTGTCACAGCAGCAAAGACAGTAAAGATAAAGATAACAAATGATAAACATGCATTTCCAAGAAAGTACAATATAGAAAGGTATTAATACAACTATAAAAAGTTAAACAAGAATGTACATTATAGACAGTTTCTGGAGAGTATGCGTTGGATATTTACAGCATAAACAAGGATTGAACGTGGGATGAGTAGCCTGTTACTACTGTGTGGTCTCCTGAGAGCAGTGCTTGTTGTACAGTTGTGTGTATATGTATGTATGTATGTATGTATGTATGTATATATACATATATATATATATATATAAATAATAGGACATTTGCCATCTATCATGTGTAGGAAATAAGTCATACAAGAGCCTAATGCCTGCAGGCCACATTGGACATGGAAGTGCTGCATTGGCTAAAATGAACTGCACTTTTCCTTGAATTGCTCTTGTGTTGCCCTTCTCTGCTTGTGTCTGTCTGCTCATCACTCCTTTATAAATATCAGTGATACATACATACAGTATGTGTGTGTGTGTGTGTGTGCAGTCTCAAACTGAATATGTATTTGACAGAATAAAACACTATACACATCATGTAATTCATCAGAATCTGACTTAAAACGGTAGATTTGAAAGACTTTTATCATACATTTGTGTTATTCATTTTCATTTTCTTTTTACCATTTTGGCTCACAGTACGTGCTGAAAATATACCAGACGCTCAAACCATCACAGACGAGTGTGAGGCGGTTCTTTGGATCACTTGGGAATAGTACTTGCTGTTAACACAATTTAAGCAAGTAATGCTCCAGGGTGTTCCCCAGCCATTCCCAGCTCTTCTGCGTCTACTGCCGTGTGGCCCCGGCATATTGGGAATAAAATGATTCTCTAGACTGGAGCCAAGTGCTACGCCTTTTTCCTATAACACCCAGGTCAGACACACAGGAAATATAGAAGAGAGTAACACGTTGGACAGTGACACAGGGTGGTAAAAAAACAAAAAAACAAGAAGGGAATGGTGGAGAAGCCATGGAGGGAAGTTTGAGGAGGGTGAGAAGTGCAGCAGCTCTCTTGAAAGTCAGTGTCTGCAGTGACATGTGGTGAAGGCTCTCCCTTGGTGCCCAGGAGGGACCGTGGCATATCTACTGTTTACTCAGGACAGTGAACAAACACAACAAACTGCCGTGTGCATGCAGAGCTGTATAATATATATATATATATATATATATATATATATAGATATATGTAGGAAAATGTACTTGAGGCACAGAGGAGCATGAGTCAGCCTGGACAGACAAAGATAGAAGAGTACTCTGTGTATTCAAAAACACAGCATAATGAATCTGTTTTCAAATGCCCTCGTTGTAGACGGGAAGACTAAAAGTCACACTTAATGAATGTACTGCTGTGGGGACACCGGGTTCATCTGGTGTTTTGAGTTCTCTTACCCCCGCAGCCTCCTGAAAGGAGCTACAGGTTGGATATAATGATGTAAAGGTCAGACATGGTGGTGGGACTCTGAGGCTGTCAGGCAGAGATCCCAGGAGCCTGGCAGGGGTGTCAACAGTCACACCCTCTCACAAAGCAGCACGGCAGGCATCTGGCCGATCACAGACGTTACCATTTCTCTCCTTCTCTTGCCCCCTACTCTTCTGTCATTTCTTTGCTCTTTTTGCTCTTTTTGCTCTTGCCATTTCCACGTCTCTTTCCCCTATTTCCTTTTCCTCTCCTCTCCCCATTATCTTGTCTGTCACATTGCATGGGAAAACATGTATTCTGGACTTATCTAATAACAATGAATAAACATGAATGTACTCGCATGAGAAAGGTGACAAATGAGTTTAGTCTCACCTGCTGTAACAGCTCGTACACTGCCCTTCTTTCCTCCACCACCTCCTTTCTATCGCTCTCTTTTCCATTTCCTCGCATTGCCGACATCAGCAGCAACTGACTCCCACCAGTGAATTATATTCGACTCCTCTTTATTTTGAGTTAAAGGACAGTTAGATGGCCGTGAAAATGTTTTTAGTTTTTTTTTTATCAAAGCACAATCAGCATATCAATCACTGCTGTGATTCAAGAGGAGAGTAATGCACTTGGTGCCACTCCTGGTCGCTAGAAGTATCATCAACGTTCAGGTTATTAAAACGTCTGTGGTGGTGAATGCGCTATGTGTCTCTAATGACTGGTCTTTCTGAAGCCTGGCAGACAGCACAGCATGCTGCCTGCCATGTTATTACTATCCCATTAGAATAAATTAGCATGCTCTGTCTCGAAGAAGAAGAAGCCTGGCCACGGGGCCCTTCTAATAGAGACGGGGACTAGAGACACAGGACAATCACTAATCAATGTCTCGTTATAAAACATAGAACAGAAGTAATAAAACAACTCATCCTTTTCCGGGCCACTGCTATGCTTTGATTCACACGTTACGAGAGTGTGTACATTGTAGCCCAATAAGTGGAGTCATGCTTGATTTAACGGCTGAATGGCCGCGACTTGTGACCGCTCATTTCAACAACAGTTGCTCTCAGTTGCCAAAGAAAGGACAGCGGCTGATAAGAGTGGGCTGAACCATCAACAGTCGTCCGTGAACCTGTCCTCCTGCCAAAGCTTTTATCCTGCAATTTCCTTTATTGATCATCAGCGACCGTGCCGATACGGACGACTGCAGGACGATCCGTTCTCCAACGTCAGTCCCTGGCCTGAGGAGCAGAGTCGTTACGCGATGACTCTGCTGGTGCCGCACACTCTCGTGAGCTTCATACAAACACACGAGGAGAAGGAAGCCTATTCTCCTTGTGAGATGAGCACCCACAGCCCTGACCTTCCCAGCAGAGGAGTGAGGGCTGCAAAGTGCTCAGCTGCTGCACTGAATTACAACACTAATTGCAGACTCTGCTCAAGGACATTCATATAACCCCAAGAACTCAAACTTCAAATGGAAAATAAGCTGGTGGATCAACATTAACTCACTGTTTGCCTTTAGTTGAGCAGCGTAGAGTGAGCTTCAATTCAACTTATACTTAATGGCTAAATGCCTCTTTGTATTTCCAAATTGAAGAAGTGATTTGAGCAATAGAACGGTGCTAAGCGGTTAATGTTCTCTTCAGGTGATAAATAAGAGCCAGATGAGGTAGATGAGGTATTCAAATGTCAGCAGTTACTTTGTTGTGGATGAGATCAATCGAGACGAGACACTTTGACTTTGAGAAACATCCGTTGGCTTCTCTGACTCTCTGGCCCGTTATGCGGTTGTGCGATTAACAGTTAGGCAGACTTGCATTTATAGATAGATACATTAGATTTTCTATTACACCCCATTAGCTTCATTTTATATCTCCCCGAAAACAATAATATTGCCTCGGATTGCATCATCTCCATGTTTTGCCTGATTATGCCCTAATCTACAAACACTTCTTTGGCCAAAATATGATTGTTTAGTTACAAGAAACATTAACATATCACAAAGACAAACCATCGCTGCTACCGGGGACATTAAGATAAGTGTATGTGCGGGTTACGACTGTTTAATGCAGATAAAAGCAGCGAGTACAAACAGCTTTAAGAGGCTTTAAGACGTGACTGGCAATCAATTTCTGGCAGCTGATCACTTTTTTGGCACAACAGCTGTCAGCGCTCTGGCAGAACATATTTCTGCAGTATATGAATCCATAAACATTACAGGCGAGATGAAGAGCTTCCTGCCGTTTACTACCTTATAACTTTGACACGGCTCATCCAACAATTTTAGAGTATGGATCTTAGATTTCAGATCCATGGATTTGACAACAAAAGCTAACATTGTTGTTATTAAATGTTTGATGGACTAAGTGTAATATTATTACAAAAATGTTATTGGGCAAAGTAACGTTACGATCACAATGCTTTGCTGCCCAACTCATGTTTAAAGTCCGATTTTAGTCAGACTCCGTCAATAATTCGGTTTTCATGTAAACACGTTAGTCTGACTAAAATTGAGCTAGCCTCAGTCAGACTAACATGCCTGGATAATGCGATTCATAGTCCGATTACTCCTGCATGTATGGCCTTAGTCGGACTGGAGAAGGAAACGACGTATAAACTGCTGTACAGTTGCCAGAAATCATATGGCGGCATCAACAACTTTCCTCGGACAACAACCACAAGAGTCATGTGAGATCTAATTTGTATGACGATTTACATGTAAAGCAGGTACGAAACATACAGAACCACAGCACCATCCATCTCACCGTTCACTCTTTGTATTTCTGTGACGGAAAACGGAGGCGGAGTAAGAAGTACACAACCAGGAAATCGCTTTTCACGTCCACATGTATACTAGGAGTAGGCAAGTTGCCCTGTCTTTGTCGGACTACGGCCTCAGCTCGATTGTGCAGGTACATGTGATGACTAAGTATGACTGAGTCAATAGATTATATCAAATATTTGTAAGATGAAGAAGAAAAGATGGAGTACAGTGACAAGCATCAAAGATGTCAGTACGAGCATAAACAAGACTTTCAGCATCGGCTAAAAGGCACATAGTCACTCCCTCCTTCTAACCTTGACCAGCGCAGCTCGCTAACTGAATCCCATCAATGAAGTGAACAAAGATTCATTACATTTAGGAGTTTGTAATAAGTTTAGCTCAAACTCATTTCATCATCAGTGGGAAGTAAGCTCCCTCAAGTCCACTTACCACCCACCCTCTGACAGAGGAGTAGACAGACAGGCGGAGTCATCACAGAGACAAATCTCACCTGAGCCACATAAATATAGTTTACATGGCAGGAAGTGAAGGCCAGTCATTGATCAAAACGTCAAAAGCACACACTTGCACACACAGAACAAACCATTCAGCAAAAGCCTGGAAGCAATTCATAATAGGTTTGTTGATACTTTTTATGAGTTTCTTTGGCATTTTCCAGATAAATCATTTGCCTAAAGTTAATAAAAAATGTCCTGCCATAGAACAAACGTTGTTGTTTTGAATCTCATTTCACATCATCACTTGCTACACAAATATAAAGTGACATAAAAGTCATTTACCTATGGTGTAGCCCCTCTTCAGCTCGCCACAGCGGGGGCTGCGGTGCTGGGAGTTGGTGGTGTTGTTTTCCTGCACTGCAAGGACGGTGGTCGTCTTGGCAACAGGTGGTGAAGCCCTGTTGAGGGGTGAGGCCGGCACCAGAGTCGGGGAGAACCCTTGACTGGCAATGTCCACGGACTGAGACTTCTGCTTCAGTCTGCGAGGAAATAAACACACCACGGAAGCAAAGGCATTATTACCACGTGTAATATGATTGACTGCTGAACGGAAGCACATTTGCATCCGAGGTAGTTGATGTCACTGAGCTGTAATCAGGCAAGACCATTTTTGCAGTGGCAAAGAAGTTCAGACAAAGAATCAATAGTCCACTTGTAGCCTTGTTAAAGGTGAATTTATTAGCATCACTTTGCCCTGCAGAGATGACTCACTGGAGGTGGAGAGCAGGGGAACAAAGTCGCAGTTAAACCTCTCTGGAAACAAACATCTCAGCGAGTAACATCCCACACCGGAGTGAATGTATATGTTTTCCTTTCATTCAATAAAGACTGCTGCGGCTTGTGACCTAGAAACCAACTCCACACTATAAACCGTTAAGTTAAAGACGTTAGAGCTGCAACTAACTATTCTTTTCATACTCGATTAATCTGACGATTATTTTCTCGATGAATCATTTGGTCCATAAAATATCAGAAAACCTTAAAAAAATCTTGATCGGTGTTCGTCAAACCTGGAAATGATGATGTTCTCAAATGTCTTGTTTTGCCCACAAACCAAAATGATTCACTTTTAATGATTTCTTTGTTATCAAGAGCAAAGAAATGAACAAAAAACTTAATCGGAAAATCTTGTTTTAATCATGAAAAAAGCTTTCAAACCGATTCAGCGATTATTTAAATAGTTGTGGATTAATTTAGTAATCGATTATTTAAATCGATAAATTGTTACAGCTCTACTCTCTACAGTAAATAAAATACGAAGATGGACCAACGTAAATGAAATCCTTGGTGTCAAAAGTATATGTTGTTTATGGTGTTAATGCTAATATGGACTAATATGTGTCAAATTTCCTTTCCAGTGCTGCCGTTACCACCTCCTCCATAAATCACCTCATTAATGAGTTTGGCATTTTATCACTAACAACCAAACCTCACAAGCAGAGACACAGAATTTATAACACATATTAGCACCGTCACTTTTTCCACAAAATAAATCTGACAAATATATAATGACCCGTCATCTTATCGCAGTGTTGGAATCTTCCAATTGGATATGGGGTTGTCGCCTCGTGAGGGTGTGGGCACGTTAAAGAATCCAGACCATGACCATTAAGCAGTGTCGTGAAATTTGGTTCGCATAAATAAATATAGTTGGATAGAACTAAAAGTTGGTGATTGATACTCTTGTGGATTGCATCATCACATCAAAGGCCATTCCGCGTATCCATCCAAATAAATAACTCTTTAATACTGCTCCTGCATTCAAATGTGACAAAAGTAGCACAAGCATTCCCTACAGTGAAGAACAACAACACTCTTCTCCCACTATTCTATTCTCTGGAGTGAAAGATTAAGAGACTGCTTATGTCAAATGCATCAGAAGTTACTGGCTCAAAGTCTGGGTCAAATCAAATCTGCCCACAACAACAACAACGACAACTCAAAGCCAGTTAAAGGGGAAACATGAACCTGGATCTGGATTTGCAACATTTATAGATGAGGGCTAATCTGAACAGGTAATCCCAAAACACTGTCTATTCCCTTACATATAACTCACATCCACACAGACTAAACACACTGACAGCAGGAGTGACACACATCACATCATAATACACTGGGGGGGGAGTAGAAATGAGAATTTTTGGCCACTCCAGTAAAAAGTTGCAGTAAAAAAGTGAAGAATAGCTTGTGGAACACTATCTATCTATAGTCCAAAAAAAAAGTCCTGAAACAGCAATACAAGATTCCCAGCACTCCACTCCCTCGCATACACTTTCAATCATTCCAGCAAAACTGCTGAAGCGAACAGAATCTTTCTGCCCATTTCTGTGCCCACTCCACACTGGAAACGCTGTTCTTCACCATTTGCATACGTGTGTTCTTTTCCAAATCGAACAAACCCAAACAGTTGGGAGAGGGAGACAAACAGAGCAGAGCGAGTGAACTATGAATGAACACTGGGAGAGATTACGCTCGGGCGTCACAGGAGTGTTACCCACAGGAGTGTTACCCACAGTCTATTCCAGCTAGAGGAACGACAGACACTCTCAGTAACTCTCTACAAATACATCCACTGAAACCAAAAAAAGGACTATATCCCCTTCTGTTTTTGTTTTATTTGTATTGATTCGTCTCTCTCATATCGTTATCTTTTCTATACGGAACTGCAAGATGCAACAGAGCTAAAACAAAGGCAGGCAACGTTACTAATGACTATTTTGAGGAAGCGGTCTGTTTGTTTGGATAGTACATAATGAGGTTGGAAATGAGTAAGAAACAGAGAAAGACCTGCCGCTGCTTTTAATGGCTGTGGAGGACAAAACAGACAGACATGGCGAGAAAGACACAGATAGAGTTTGTGTGTGTGTGTGTACTAATTACTGCCTCATCACTAGAGCACAAGCCCTTCTTCGAGCTCTGTTTCACTGACGTACAAGGCCAAACAGAAGTGTGTGAGTGTGTGAGTGTGTATGCATACAAGTAATCAAAGAGAAGAGACAGAATCATGACTGTGAAAAAAATCATTTCCAGGGACAATAAATGCAAACTATAGAGCAGCAAAAGTAACATGAATGGCCCCAATGATCTTGAGAGAACTTAAGACCAAACTTCTAGACATGTGCTCAGATTGTTCCTAGGACGTCATGAGTGGATGGATGGACAGACATATGGCAAGGGGTCCACAGGATATTGTCCATCGATATCTACAACGTCATGCTTACTCGTCAAAACTACAGTTACAGATATGTGTAATTCAGTTTTTACTTGTCAGATATCTACAATTTAGTCGCAGATAACCGCATCTCAGGCACAGTAATTAACATCAATTCTTACAGCACAAGGAAACATGATAATTACGTAAAACTGAAATGCTATAATAGTGTTTTTATTTACAGTATATATGTACAAAATGGTCTATATCGCAGAGCAAATAACACACAACGAGCAGTTACTTGTCTACAGACTTCCCTCGCAAAATCCGCACAGGACTGAGACAGAAAAGGATGTCATGAAAATGTCTGCAGAAAATCATGCAGAAGCCCAGCGTCTGCGCCCGCCCACTGTTCCACTGACTCCCAGAGAAGCTGAGCTTCCCTGGAAGAGACACTTTTGCCACATTTGTCCAATCACAGCTCACTGCAGTGAAAAGAAACCTATTGTTGGCCCCACAGAGAACAGAGAAGCTGAGCTTCAAGCGGTAAGGCAATCTGTCACCCGCGATAAACGGCTGATTGTGAACAACAAACAAGTGACGTGTTCTAAGCGCACGTTTAGTATTGAAATGTAAATACAACACAGTGCATTTATGACAACATTTTAGAGCAATCGCCGCTGCTCAATTGAGGAAATCTACATTGTAGATTGTACATTGAATTAAGGTTCAGATCGTCAAAATGAAGGTGTAGATATCTTTTACTTGAATTGTAACTATAGTGATAATGATGTTGTAGATATTTGAAGATGGAGTGATAGATATCTACAATTTCTACATATTCACGAATGGCAAAAGTGACGTCATTTTGACCAGTAAATACTGAATTGGTCTGAAACTAATAAGAATGACGTCACAGATATTGGTAGTGAACATCCTGTCGACCGATTAAATATTAAAACCGCTTGCCATACGTCTACTACAATTCATACTAGTCTGTTCATTCATACAGATATCTGTTTTAAAAAGGCTTGCCATACAGACACCCGTCAAAGCACTTTGCAGTGGCACGGACGCATAGAAGCTCATCAACATCAGAGATAATGTGTACTGTACGGAGTGGACTCACTCTTATCTCGCACTGTGTCAAGCCAAATAGAGCGCATGAGTTTTTAGAAGCATACAGAGGGTTAAAGGTTGTCCTAACAGATGGTAAAGCACATCCTTTGCTTCCCTGACAGCTTCTGTCCTCTCACCGAATGGCCCACAGTCCGACTGACAACCCTACAATCACAGCCATCGCAGTGCAGGAAAAGACCTTGGTGGGAAATAGAAGCAAGAATAAGAGGCTTTTCCTCACACACCAGTGAGGAACTTGCTCCTTGTGGTGCCATTGGTTTAACATGGTGTGTTTTTCTCTCTCTCTCTCTGTGTAAATAGGATTTGTCCTGAGCTCAGACTGCACCACTCTCCCGTCTTCTGCCCCGCAAGCAAAGAGCTCATGAGCACCGACGGAGCCTTCATGTCAACAAAGCCAGCAGCTCTGACTGATTCCAATCTATGAGCAAATGCTTTCAAAGATTAATAAATTGATGGGAAATTAAGGCAAACAGACACAGAGTCACTTTGTTTTTCAGCATGCTGTTGTGATCTGACCAGGAGGCAGCAGTATGTTAGCAGCGCTGCCAAACTGGCATCGCTGTGTTTATCTGACTCTACCGGGATCCACGTGGTTTGGCAAAAGATGCATAAACAACAGAAAATTTGGAACTAACTCAAAAGCTTATCGCTCCCCTACTATGACGGATTAGGCCGAGGGAGAAAAAAAAAAGCGGCTGCATTTGCATTGCCTTCAATTTCTCTTCTTTGCTTCTCTTCCCGCTTCTTGCCTCGCAGCAACAACATAACACATTTTTTTTTTTTTTTAAAGGGACTCAGTGTTTACATATAGCAGCAGATACGTTGATGTGCTATATAAAGCTATATAAAGCCCATATAGGGAGGCTGGGTTAACGTCACGCTCTGTTATAGCGCTGGCAGCACAATGACCCGTCTGACAGTAATGATGCCTTGGAGTCCCCATACTGTGAATGCTGCTGCTTATGTAACTTTGGAAGAAAAAAAGAAAAAAAACACGGGGGAAAAACACATACCAGATTCATTTATTAATTTTATTGCACAGTAACTTAATGGAAACCCAAGGGAGAAACATAATGTGCTGCAGTGGAGCTCAAGTTCTCTTCAGGTAAAGAAATGTAAGATATCATTGACAACTAAGTCCTCAGGGAGTTCACTGAGGTTGCGGCAAAGTATTTAAAGTGGACAGACGATCTCCTCCTTCCAAAAATGCAGACATAATGTATGGTCTCGTCTCACCACTTAACATCTATTTAACAATATCATTTTACCTCTATTTATTCACTCACGCATGAATAAATAGAAGTTAAGTCATATCTGAGGGCGGTGGATATTATTTTCATAGTTCTTTTTTTGTTCCTACGACTGACCAGCTGTGCAGGGGATCTCTATCTTTCCTTTATTATAATGTTTTTGTTCTTTTAAAATAAAATAAAAAAAACATGTCATTTTCCTACTGCAACCTGTCAAACCAGTTGCCGTGCAAGAGGCCTATTGATAATATCATTAACTTCATTAAGTTGAATTGGAAAAGGGTTAGACATTACACAATTGTGGTTAGAATGAATAACTCTGATCAGACAATTGTAGTAATTATGCCAGGCCTTGTTGGAATATTTGTCAGGGCATTTCCCTCCTATGCTTGAGCTTATAAACAAACATCGTCTGATTGTTTGAAACTCTTTTATTCCACTGTTTTCACACGCATGCAATGTCTGATTCAAAAATATATTATATTTCACATGTTTCTTTGAGGAGGCGAGCAGCTGAGGTTTTTGGTGAGATGTGTTCACAGAAAAAATAGAGAAGGTTAAATTAAAGCATCGCAGCTCAAGCTACTATCCACTTTGTCTCTAACCAACTCTCAATTCATTTTGTATTATAAAAACTAATGGGAGATTTTATGATCCTCATCCAAAGCAACTTTGATGAGGAATCCTTACCATGAGGAAGCGTCTAACTAATCATTACTTCCTGTGTTCTCCAAGGCGAGTAATCACAATAAAACAGTAGAAAAACCTGGTGTCGCATAAAGAAAAGTGAGTCAGTGACTGGCGAGGCTGTCGCACTAAAACTGTGTTTGAGAAACTGACACAACGGCACAACAACCTGTGGCCACGCATGTTAATGAGGCCCTGTTGCATCCGGAAGCCTGATGAAATATGGTTGGACCCCATTGCTCTCAGCTCTGCCGTCGGACACCTTTGCCATAATGACTGCACTCATCTGCCCTCACTAAATGCCAGAGCAGCAATTGTGTGTCAAAGGGGTTACGTGGCGGTTTTGACCAGTGAGGGTTTACATTTGGACTCCCTGTGTATCACAGTGACGGGAGCAGCAGCTAAAGGCCAGTCACAAAGTAAAGAAAAGGTCAAATGAAGTGAAGAGCGGCGGTAACTCGCACAAAGATTTGTTACCGCTGCCAACTCTTCAGCTGAACAACGGATTCAAAGTCATGTCTCGTATTTGTTGTATCAAATACACTGACAGTAGAGTAGATGTGATACTGTGTCATTTTTCCACACACAAACACGTGTCCTGTTCAGCTGTTTCCCATGTTTTAACATACCACGTTTCAATGTACTTATGATTTTTTTGCTTTAAATACTTTGATTTTCATTCTTGCAAAGGCACATAAGAATGGCTCCGTGTCCCTTTCTTCATGACTAATACTGATATCAGAGCCTCGAGTATCTACCGGCACATTTCTCCTTCTATATCTGTTCTTGGTGAAGCATTTTTCTGACATTTACAAGATTTTGGATCTTTTTCCAATATCCAACCTGGGGATTTTGAGCAGTGCTGGACCAACACTGATACTGAACATCATATTAGCTCATCCCTTATACGTTGTGTTTATTGTTCCTGATATATCAATAATAATAATAATAATAATAATGATGATTCTATAACAAAATGTATGTAACAGACTCGGCAAAGGACAACAAAAATGCTGAGGTTATTGCGATAACTTCACTCGTGCTGTTGGAGGAAGCCGGAGAATCAGCGTCAGCGTTGGTAAAACATCAAACAATGTTATTTCAAATATGTTTTATACTGTTCAAATTTCAAATTTAACACGCAAAATCTGCAACTACAACTACAGTGACCTTTCTCAATAGAACTTTTTTAGTTTTTCCTAATTTTAAATTGTTAATACACTATTTTAACATGCAGTCAATTGAAATGAAAGTGGGCAAAAATGGGCAAAAGCAATTTACATTTCAGTTACAGGACATTTTCAGGCTCTTTTATGGTTAAAATAAGCAAAAAAGACATTTTTAGGCTTCTTCTCCTTCAGTGTAAAGACAACTAACAAAAGGAACTGGAACCTGGGCTTCAGTTTAAAATGGTGCCTGCCTGAATACCCAGCAATCTGTTTGCACACTTGAATCAACTCGTAACCAATCCCACACACACACATACACACACACGCTACAACAATGGCAGACGGAGACACCAGCACCTCACAATGCCTCACCAGCCAACCAGCCCTGGAGCTGCTGCTAATGATTTCTCCATCACTTAGCAGCACCTGCCAACAATGTCTAACTGCTCCATTTTGATCAAACCGGTCTATACTTCAGCAGTTAAGCCCATAAGCACACAGCTGAGTTAAGGCTGCTATTCATTTCCTAAAACTCGACTTACAGAGGAATCATCTGACTTGACACGAGGCGGGGAGGGAAATGAGGGTGAGGAAGAAGAAGAAGGAGAAGAAGAACAACAACAACACAACAAAAAAAAAAATCACACAGCTTCATTAAGTGTCTGGCTCTGACTCCAGGGAATGGTTTTCTCCTTCCAGCTCTCTGTGCATCACTCAAGCAGCATATACAGACACATACACAGACAAGCACGCGCACTTGCTCTATTTGTCCACATCTTGGCATCGAACACAAACACACAGTGTTCAATCACACACAGCCTCCAGTGTTTGATTCAGTGAATATCTGCGAGGCCTTGGGACTGTTACTGCAGTCTTTCACTGCCCTCTTCGTCGTCGTCTTCCTCCTCCTCCTCCTCCTCCTCTCCTCTTCCTCCTCATTGCTGGAATCATTCCTGCTCGTGCGCTCTCATTTGCCGAGCGCCGGTGACAATAAGCGGCGTGATTGGTCGGGGAGCGGAGGTAGAGGATGCGACGTCATGCCACTGTGGCTTGTGGTGGTGCAGAACTCAGAGATGTGCTCCGAGTACTGGCAGTTTCCAGCAGCATGTGGAGTATCGTGTTAGATCATTACAGAGCAGGAAGGGCAGACAAGACACCAGACATGAAAAGGAGCATTTTAATTACCACTTATTAGCTCTCCACATTGCATCTCATTTAAGGATAAAGTGCACATCAGATCTCTGATCTCTGCGATGAACGAACATAACTGAGAGTGGGAAATGTTTCTCAGAAACCACCAACAGCTAAAACTGACGTCAAATCTCATTAAACTGGTTGTGGAGCAAAAGAGCCTGTGCTCACATCTCATGCCAAATAAATCACAATTTCTTTGAAAAACGGTAAACCTTTAGGAAATGATTTATTTTTGGAACCCAATATATCTTAGCTATTCATTGAGGGCTCCCTGAAAGTAATTTCATCTAGTGAAGAGTCTGATTATGATTAGCTCAGCGAGTTCGCCTGAATTTTAGGGATTTATGACCATCATTTGTAACTAAAAAAGAAAGATGCAATTAAATATGAATTTATCTCATTTGAAAGCTATTATGATTTAAATATGAGCACTTTCTGTCTTTACCGCCTTAACAATACATAAACAAGACGTAGCAGTTTCAGTGGAAGCAAAACTGTGAGAATTTGCCACGTCGTCCGTCTGAAGACACACTTCAAAATAAGTTAAGTTCTCGATTAATATATTGACACTTTATTCAACACTTGTGGTTTTTTTTCTTTGCTTTTTTACGTTAATGTTTTTAGTCTCGCTAAAGTACGTGTGAAAAGGGGGACAGGAGTTGAACCCGAGCTGCTGCACGGGCCAAAGTTGTTTTATAAACACAAGTCGCCTTGTTTTTACAACGAAAATGAACGGTCACTTTTCATTACAGGTGCCATTTCTTGTTAGCTGTTGCCGGGCTAAACACACACTGACTCAGACTCTATCGATTCATTTTGTTCTTGCTCTGAAAAACAAAGCAAAGGAACACAGCGCTGTGTTACTGAAGGTTAAAGTGAAATGTAAACTATTTTAAATGTACCCGTCACAACAACAATAATAGAAGAAAATAAGGCAGCATGTATAATCCTTATTTAGAGAAGGAACAGTGTTGTATATTAATATGTTGTTCTGTTCCCTGCTTTATTTATTCTTAATTAGTCTATTAGGCTGTTAAAAGGGATGCTTTGGGAACAGCGTGGGCAGAGAGTTCATTGGATTCACAGAAGTGTGATAGATGCTGCATTTTGGGAAAAGGAAAATCAATAAAAAGTTAACATACACTTTCTCTTTCTCCTTCGCATTTTGTCTGAAGTGCAAACAAGACAGACAGTGATACAAACATCCCAGCTGACCCAGAGCAGAGTGAGTTGAAGGCATGCTCATTTCTTCAAGCACAAACCTTTATTGGCTGCCCACTCTAATTAGATCAAAAAGCCCGTCGTGTACCACACCACATCTCATCTCATTTGCACCATGTCCTTGAAATAACAAAGAGTGACCGCACGGTCTCCGAGTGGACGGACAGGCTCCACTCAGGAAGGACACTCGCTCTACGAAGTCACAGGCAGAACGGCCTTGGACTGCCATTTTAAAGTCTTGCTTTAGCTTCTATGTTCAGAGCAAAATAATGCCCTCCTTTCTGGCGCCGCGTGAACATGATTTCAACTTTTACCAAGTTTGCACTAACTACTAAAGCTCTCAAAGGCATTTCCTGGTTGCCTGAAGTATATCGTGTAACAGGAATGAGTTCACATACATTGAAATACAGCACAGTAGAGATAATAATTACAGCTAACTCTGCTTCTCATTTTCCTAAAAGATCAATGACTTTGTACACTGGATTTGCTTTGATTTGTCTCTTTCTGAAAGGGTTTGTAGATTTACCCATATCCTGTAAACTCAGTTTTGGCTACTCCAGCCCCAAATGTTAGTATTTTGTTCGTTCATTCGTCTTCTACCGCTTTATTCTCCAGGGTCCCAGCTGAGGGTCCCAGCTGACATAGGGCGACCAGTCCATCACAGGGCAACATAGAGACCTGAACAGAGTTTCATTTTAAGTATAAAAGACAGTTGACCCAATGTTACACATTAAAACACATTCATTTATCCATCATCTATCGCATCATCTATAGGCTTCGTACGGTCATTGGCTGGAGCCAATCCCAGTTTACGTTAGGTACATTAAGCAGGGTAAATGCTGTCCTTACAGCACCGACATCAACTAAGAGGTGTGTCCAGTCTTTAAACACCAAATAAGAACGACTATATATATATATATATATGTAAAAAAAACACATCTTTCAGTGGCTCCGAACAGCTGAAGACATGCACACCACATTGTTGACGAGCACTTTCACATGTCACAAGCTTCAGTACCACTCTGACCTCCATGTGAATGCAGAACCTGCCACAGCCAGACGAGTCACTCACTGATCATATCTACCATTTGGGCAGCCATTGCTCTCACTTGCACATCTGTTCATCACAGGACAGGAAAGCAATGCCTGGCTGCAGGCACTGACATCTGTTACCACTCGTGTTTGCTGGCACCGGCTGATCAGGTGACACAAAGCCTGGATGTTGTAAAGGAGACGCATTTGCTTTGGGTCAACTATAAATCATTATCTGTGCCCATTCACAGCGCATCCTAATATTGATTTGTGGCTTTTGTGACACAGTTATATGGCAACAAAATAAATAAAATAACTAACTTTAGACATCTTCCTTAAATACAACAGAGCAGAGTGGAGTAGGGGTGAGTCAAAATATCGATTTTTGTGATATATTGTCATCCTTGTGCAATGCGATAATCGATAAGAAAATATCAATATTTTAATGAATAAATGAAGGCGCTCTAAACGAAACAGTCCGCGTCAGTTTCACTCGCCGGGCGTCGATACTTCATGGCACCGCTTAAACGAATGAGGGAAACTTGGAGAAGCCCATGCACGCTCAATCCATAGACTTGATGCACTTTGTTCTCCATGTGGATTTAGTTTTCTTCAGTTAGACCGATTTCGTGAAGCATCTATATGCTATAGGATTGTCTTGCACTGTATCGATTATCACAGTATTGTTGTATCGTGATATTAAAGGCATTGTGGCCCATGTATCGTATCATCCCGCACCCCTAGACTAAAGATAAAATCAACAGCACAGTCAATGACCAGTGTGCGTCATTTACACCACTGTAGGTGACGCGCAAGTAATTTTGTCATTGCAGAAAGCACAGTGCGCACCGCTGGACGCATAAACATGTTGCACAATGTCCATTTTCCGTCATCCGGATTCATCATCAGTGCCACAGTCACGCACAGAATCATTCAACAGGCCTGTTGTAGTCCCACTGTCACTTAATAAACAGACCCTGGCAAGCAAAGACAGCAGGAGCATCACATAGAGAAGCATCGTAGCGGAGGCTGATACTCTCTGTGGCTCCATCACCTCCTTCCAGGAGATGTTAAGGACATGAAAACCCTTACTGTACATGTATATTTTAGACTTAGTAAATGAGCTATTAATCCTTCCTATTGCACACAAAAGTGTCAGGAAGCACACAGGTAATTCGCTCTTACTTTCCAGCCAATCACAGGGCCCGCAGCTCTGCCAGAGCAGGAAGAGGACAGAGAAATGCTGCAAAGAGAAAGAATTGCTCCCTAAATGTAAAGGGACAGTTGAGATGGAAGCACCAAATGAAGACTGAGGCTCCGGGACACCTCAGCTGTCAATCACATCCAATTGACTCACACCGAATCCTGACAGAGCTGCAAAGCCGTCACAGCCCTGACTCGTGGTCCAACTGCACGTTTTCTATCAAGTTAAATATAATTAAATTATATGTACAGTTCTATGAGTTACTATGAGGGCTACGTGCATAAGAACCTACGTCAAGAAAAATATTTGACATGAGAGTTTGTGGCTATAATTGATTGAAAAAAAAAATCAAAGTTAGGTGCATGGAATGAAGGACATTTCTGGGTGATAATGAAGTAGCATAGTTATATCAGACGACATGAAACTCTTGGCCGTTGTGTGATTTATTTGTGCCGTCAAGAGAGAGAGAGATGAAAATGACTGATCTCTCCCATCGGGCAGCACTTAGTGTGCAGCCTGTGATCCTGTGACAGCAGCCAACTCATACCACGCAGGCAGCTAAACTTGATATTCCCTGCACAGCTCCGTTCAAATGGGACATCTGTTAGCTTCCTGCAGCTCAGCCTCCGTAAACTCATCTCCTTAACAATAAGGTTTCTAATGAGGAATACGGATGAAATGCTCAGCTGCTTCTGGATTCATTGGGAGAATAATCTGATGGAATTCTCTTTAGGATAATCTTTCAGACCTGATACCGGAGGCCTGCAGGTAAATTCAGCGTATATCTGTTCAAAATAAACAGATTTGCTGTATGCAAAATAACAGACAGATGAAAGGACACAATTATGCCAGAGCTACAAATTGGTTCAGCACCCACGCTGAGAGTTTGAATCTGAGTGTGTGGTGCCCCGAGGCTGTAACAGTCTGTACAGGTAATGCTTCAGGGAGGTCTCGAGTAGACACTACCGACAGGTTTATCACGCTCAAAAACATCTAATCTACTCCTCTGCTTTCACAGAAAGCGTCGAAATTGCTCCTCCCAGTCCAGGTGCCACGTTATTGTCAGCTCAACGAAAGCGCAGAACAATGAATTCCATCTGAAAATGTCAGTCCGTCAAATGAACAATTGTCGCCGCGGTGGACAAGGCTGGTGATGAGTGAGAGAACCCATTCAGATGCTCTCTCACATACTTTCAAAGCCTCGTGATTGCTCTTGATGACGGTGTTTGAGCAAGTGCCGTTACGCACATGTCACTTCTCACCTCTCTCCTCCGTGGCGACAGCTTTCCACATCACTTAGGTGCAATCAGCATCCCAGGGATGAACAATCTGATGACCTCGGTGCGTTTTGCTCATCTGTGCAGTGTGTGTGTTCATTGACTATTCAAAAGTAATCAATTTCAGCTAAATGCAACACAAAAGGAAAACTTCGGCAGAACAGTCATTATTTATAATAAGCAACCAGAAAAGTAAGATGAACCAAAAAAGGCCCAGACTTTAATTTGCAATGGTTAATGACAATTGTTCAAACTAAATTATACTCTTCAGGTGCATTTACTGCTCTGCATGGACATTACTGCTGACCTTCAGACAGAAGCTTAGCTGAAACCATGGTGGTGACACATTAGTGATTACATTTTTAATATTGTAGCTCGTTAGATCTTCATTTTTCTTCCATTTGAACTCATCACTATTCCCTTTAATCCGCTTGATTTTTATTAATTGAATGCATTTATTTCTTTTCTCTTCTTCTGTGCTGCTGTTGTCGGGGCATTTATTTGTATTTTTTTAGTCTCCAGTGTTTCCTCATCACTGATCGTTGAGATCTATGAGAATGTTTCCTCACGTCCTCATTTCCTTTTCTCCTGCTACAGTTGGGACATCTTTTGTATGTTTGTGGGGGTGAGTAATGGGTGTGGCGATGGGGAGGTTTGTTTTGTTTTTTGCCCATCCTGTGAATTACTCCGAGTAACATTACTTTGTACGAGAAGTGCAATATAAACAAACACGGGCCCTCATTTACATATGTGCAGTAAATCTACAGGACTGAGACTCCCAATATAGCTGACAAAGAGTTCTTATAAGATCTGCATTACGCTCACAATATACCAGTGGATGTAGACGCTGTGCATTTGGAGTCTTTGAAACGGATGGATTCTGCAGAACACCGCTAGGCCTGTCGTGGAACTCGGGTGTGAACTGGTGGAGGCTATATATGGTCCTGACACACTATCCCCCCCCCCATATGAATGAAACATTTGTCAAAGCCTATTGCACCGAAAAATACGTCAAAAGCCACAATGACGCATGACTTTTGAGTCCCCATGAATTACACAGTAAGCCTAATCCTTCTCCTTCACTGGCTGCTGCTGATGGCCAATGATTGCAGCAGCTGTGTGTTGATGTGGAAGGCTGCAGCCTCAGAACAACATGTTCCCCCTTTTTTTTTTTTTACATAAATCGCGCACTCACACACACACACACACACACACACACGTTTGTGCAGGCAGCATTCATAGTCTGTCCGAGTATACATGTGGAAGAGAAAATGGATTTATTGGCCGCATTCGTCTGACTCCACCTCCATAGGTGGCGGTGTGCCTCTCTACAGGATAGTGCGTAGTGAATCAGTTTCCTGTTGACCTTTACGTCACAGAAAAGCGAACGGCGAGATGGATCGTGCTGCACGTTTCGCATACATTTCGTGTGTCAGTCCAAAAATGTTCTTTTCTCTGCAACTGCACACAAGTCCGACTGCAGTCTGACAAAGCACACACACGTAGGAGTAATCAGACTATGTATCGCGCTTTCCGAGGATGTTAGTCCGACTAAGACTAGCTTGATTTTAGTTGGACTAACTAAAGTGTTTACGTGACAATAAGAAAACTGAATTATTGTCTTAGTCCAACAAGAAAAATCTGACCTTTATCACATGTACACAAACTGAGGCGTAATGCATTCCCTAGCTCCTAACACCAACCATCAAAACAATATGCCTCACCCTTACTCTAACCCTAACATACCCATACAAGAACACACACACGAAGCCTGTGGCTCGTCTTTGCTTTGTCCTTGTCATGCTGACTCTCCCTCCTTCCCTCCCTCCTCACCTTCCCATATCTCCACACCCCCATCGCTGTGTGAGCGCCAGTCCTCTCCAGCTGGGTTTTTAGATGCAGGGAGTAGATCATGGTGGAAAGGAGCTACAACATCTCTCCATTCGCTCACTTTTCATGCCTCTCTCTCCCTCCCTCTCTCTCTATCTCTCTCTCTCTCTTCCCCAGCAGCATCTTCTGCACCACTGCTCTGCCACCATTAATTCATCAGTGAAAATCTCCTACAAACTTCCTAAACAAACAAGTGCTCTGCTTACATCTACTCCTTAATGCACAGAAGCACGCAGGCACACACACAGGTCACCCAACTCCTGACCTCCTCAAACACAGCACACTCCCGGAGTTCCAATTCACCATCATCTATGTTGAAACAGACAAACAAAGGGAACCTGCACATGACCATCAAAACTATGAGCTGGATCAAAATGACCTGTACTCCAGGTGCACTGTGTTTTCATTTACAGTTCTTGGGGAATGCTACACTTCTATTGAAATCATATTTAGAAAGAAAAACATTCTTGCTAAACCTCAATAAAAAAGGGCAAAAATAAATAAATGAATACAAATAAAGGTGAATCTTTTATTAAACGTCTTCTTCCTTGTGTCCCTGCGGGCAGCCACGTTTTCAGTCAGATCAAGTCTCCAGGTTCACTTTGGTCAGTGCAGCTCTTAAAAGTTAAACTAAAAATAAAGAAGGTTCAAATTTTCTGTGAATACTTTAGCAAGCTCCAACTTTGGTACAGAGGAGATGCAAAAATTCTACTTTTCCGCCAACTGGCAAGTCAAATTCACAAGCTGATGTTGCAGTTAGACTGCTGAATTCTCGGTGCTGTACATTTTCACTTAAGTTTGACATTTAAAATTTTATTGAGAACCTGATCATTTTTATTTATTTATCTGTTTAAACCACTGTATGAGTTGTTCTGCCCTGTCTCTCACGCCCCCCCCCAGGGGGGCCTGCCCCACTATTTGAGAAGTACTGCTTTAAAGTCTAATAGTCCACGACAGTTATATAATTCAGCATTTTTCAACTATTTCTGCTAAATAAATAATTCTGCTTTTTTTTGTCAAAAGCGACTAGCGACAAATCTAGGGACTTTTTCTGGTGTTATTGGAGACTTTTGTGGTGTTTGCAGACTCTCGTGTGAAAGCACGTATCACTCTGCAGTTACAGTGCTCAGCAAGCAGCGGGTGCTGCCGGGTTCCTCTCCCAAAGCACTCGCAGGCAGTCAGTCTCACAGTAGTGACATAACATATGTGTTATGTCGGATATGTGATATCTGTACTGTGTCACGGCGCACATGCAAATTAGGCGATGACGTCATTTAGCAACTTCTAACGACTTTTAGGACAGCCAATAGCGACTGTCCTTACTGAGGAGTTGGCAACAGTGCATCAAATGTTTCCTTATATAAATACTGTACTACACAGTATATACCACATACAGTGAATGTAAAGTAGGAACAACATCTTTCACCCTTTAGGTGAAACCCAGTCTCATCAATCATTTCTCCTTGTGAACAGATGGCGCCTGCATATACTCTGTGTGTGTGTGTGTGTGTGTGTGTGTGTGGATGCATAAGTCATGTTGTGAGGCGCGTTCATCTCACCAGTTTTACTGTGGTGGTTGATT
Organism: Solea senegalensis; assembly: GCF_019176455.1. NCBI lineage: Eukaryota > Metazoa > Chordata > Actinopteri > Pleuronectiformes > Soleidae > Solea > Solea senegalensis. The sequence continues at coordinate 9,289,039 of NC_058029.1, forward strand.
ATTAATGATCCCTGCAGACTTTACACATGCTGCCACTGACAAAACACACGGCATAAATGACACTAAACTGATGGCTGTCCAGCCTCAGATAAATATTATGAGACCATGGGAGTGTCACTTGTCATTCACTCGAGTGGTTGTAGATTCCGCTCACTTGCCGCCTTACTTACGATGCAGCTGCAAAGTGTCCAGAATTCTCATGTTTGTTTTTTTTCCCCCTCTTCATATGTGACACAGATTTGGTTTGACATTCATATACGCACTACGTATCCTAAATCCTAAGCTAAATCCAATACATACATGACCTGCAGCCATATGACTGATGTCTGCTGAGTGATGGGCTTTCCATGTCATCTTGCAAAGGAAATGTGCATGTGTATCTCGGAGGTCGGCGTGAATAATACAGACGGGCTGTGGCGACGTCCTACGAGGGACAGCAGGAGGCTGTTTTAATAAACATTAGGAGATGACTGTATAATTCATGTTGGACACCTGGTCAAATGTCCTCTTCCTCTCCTTGTCCTCCCAGACCTTTCTATCAGCATGTTCCTGCTTACATGTGATGACAAAACCACTCTTTCCTGATCAAAGTGGATTAAAGCTGCAGTGGTGAAGATTAGAAGCATGTCCTGCAGTGCTCATTTCACCTGCTCCAACAAGGTATCACAAAGACCTGCTTAACGAAACCGCCAGGGCGCCGTGCACTGACCAAAACACTAACACCAAGATCCAATAAAGTGGCATTATTGAGGATTAAAATGGATGCACACTTTGCCCTGCAGGTAAGGTGAGGATACTCATATTTAAGAAGCTGAATTAAGAGAGCCTATTCAACAGACAACGCTCATGTGTGTAGTGGTTACTGTTCGATTAGTGTTGTGAAGGTGCAGCAGCAAAACGTTGTTGGTAAAATAGAACACAGGTACTTTTCCTGAGAGGTGGAGTTTGTGTGCGTGCCATAGTTATGGTAAACACTTCTCTGCAGTGAATTGTATATGGAATAATGCAGCTGCTTTGTACAATTTAATTTAATGAGTACATTAAAAATTGAAACAAGAAGGCTAAAATAAAGCATTTGCATGTAACTTCTCGTCCTTAAAAGGCCTTTATTTCAATATGTGCATACTATTTTTAGCTGTTGCTGAGGCTGCACTGAAGCTGTGGACGATCATTCAGCCAACCAGTCCTGATTCGTTGCTATTCTGTGTCGGTGAAAAGCTGGTGTGTACAAGTGACACACAACTCGCTCCGATTCAGAAGCTTGGTCAGAGCAGTCTAATAATGACTGTACCATCTGGTGTCAAAAACCAGAGGGACACTTTCAAGAGGCCTATTAAGATGCTGTAGCCATGGCTGAAGAATTACCTTCTGTTTGATGTCCTAAACTAATTATTTCTTCCACAATCCCACGAAACCTTTCAAATCTCCCCGTTCTGCTCTCTGGGGAGGAAGTGACAGTGGCAGTGGTTGACTACGTTGACTACGTTGACTACGTTGACTACGTTGACTACGTTGACTACGTCTTTCCATTTACGTGTCTTTTTTCCCCCCATTTCCCAAAGAATTGATTTAAAGTGTTTCCCAAACAACTATAATGGTTTGAATCTTATTGAAATTCATGGAAATTCATGTCTGTAATGTTAAAAAACAAAAGACGGCCAAACTCTGGGGAAAAAGCTCTTAAAGAAAGAAAGAAAGAAAAAAAAACATCGACATTAGCTCTCCTTTGATTTATGTGATAAAGAAGCGCAATACAACAAATCAATGTCTCCACTATTTCTCTTCCAAGAGAAACTACTTATTTCCATTTGCACTGCAGCAAATTGTGTACTCTCATTGTGCCTCCTCTTCCGTCAAAACAAACCTCCATTTAAAAATAAAGCTGCAATTATGGTGCAATCATGGAGTGAAATTGCTTTTGAATTACAAAATAAAAAAAGGATGAAAATAGTTGGTACGTACCGAGCAGGTTTCAGAAAGGGGTCCATTGACTCTTGTGGAGGAGGAGATAATGGAATCGATCCCATGAACTGCTTAACTTAAGCGTAGGAAAAGACCTGTCATGTGACCATGTACTCATTAGGAGAGTGGGGCACTGTGCCAATTTATTTACCCAATATAACCGACACAAGCAGGGACATACAGACAGGAGGGTTTGAGCTGGCCAAGCCGATTTGACTCCATTACTGATGCCTGAGCCAAGACCTCAGGGTTTGGGAGGAGGAGGAGGAGGAGGAAGAAGTGTGTACATGCACACAGAGGAAGAGTTTGAGAGTGAAAGGACAGAGAGGTAAAGAATGTAGAAGCTGTCAACGCAAGCAAGACAGAATGCCAGAAGCAGCAAGGGAAGGGAAGGTGGGGTAGACTTAGGATGGAGGGTGTTATGGGCTGTGTCATGGCCGGTCGTCACCATGTATCACAGGTGGCTGGGCTCCAGGGGCGAGTCACCTGGTTCTGTTCCAGGTGGTAAAAGCATAAGGGTCCTGGTGGCTGAGATGTGTCACACTCAGCCGTCTGGTGATGAGTCACAGTCTCTGGGCATGAGATTGCAGGCCATCAGTGTGTGTGTGTGTGTGTCTCTCAATACATAAGCACACTTTTTTTTTTTTACGTGATGTAGTCAGTAGAAGCTAAAAGTATCTGGGTTCCATCTGTGATATGATGATAAAAAGAAGCTTTGACAACTCACTTTATTAGGCAAGAATGTTAACCCTCCAAAATAAATGATGTATCAAAGAGCAACTGTGGTGTATTAACTAACAATAATACAATATCAATACAATAAACAATAAGAAGGTCTTCAATATCAATAGAACAAAAGGATAATGTTTCGGCCATGTTCCCCAGCAGAAGGCAACACCGACGTTTGTTCCATACCTCGTCGCTATGGTGCCACGCCTCCCCGCAGCCCTGCCTGAAGGTATCATGACTAAAGCTTTACAAATCATTTCCATGCAGTTAGAAACAGGCTGAACATAACTAACGCTAATAACACCAACTCAGATGCTACCCTTTCAAATACTCAGCCAAACAATTAAAAATGCTAAAAAGATGAGAAGCAAATTGGGCTGAAGGCGACACACACACACACATACACACACACACACACACACACACAGTAATCTACGACTCAAGCCTGATAGCAGCATGCTGCCTCCTCGATAGATGCAGCCAACTAACAGACCTGCTCCAGTGTGACAGCTCCACACCTCCAGGCCACTGCTGACCCAAATCTTTCCCCTTTTTTTTTGTCTTTTGCTTTAACCACAACTCCACATATAATGATGGGACAGTGGACACTCACTCAAATCCCAGTATTGATGCTCATGCAATCGTCATGCCGAGGAGACGAGTTTAGCAGCTGTACTTCTACTGCCCCCTATCCACCGGCATGCAGAGCTTTAATTCCCTGCACATGCAGTGAAAGCACATACATGAAAAACAAAGCATATACTTTACTTCAAGAATGCATTATGTTGCTATAAATACAAAATTGTATATGCTTCATGAACTTCACATTAATTATGCGATGGATTTTTTTTAATGTAATTGGCATGAATTGGCTCAGTGTTCTTAAATACAATTTAAAAAAATGTTTATTTAGAACAGTTTTAAGGCCACTAAAGACATTATGGAGTGATATGGACTTAGAATGCGATGCTTTGAAACATTTTTACTTGTAAACCTCTGCTTTTGTATCCTGGGCCTCGGTGGTAAAGATCAAAAATGGAAAGCAAAAAAATCAATGAGCCACTGCCTCATATAGAAAAACCAAATACTGTAGTGTATCAGCCTTCAGTGGCTAATGGGCCTCTCGCTGCAGACATTCAGACCGCTGCTCCGTACGCTGACCCAGTGTGTATATTAAAGCAGCTAAATTGAATTTTCAGTGTACTGTAATGGAAGGTATTCTTTAAGAGAAGAGCTGACAGGTTTCCATGTAGTACTAAGAAACTGAGCATCTGTTATGACTGACACATCAGTCATCTCTCCCCATCTCTCTCTCTCTCTCTCTCACTATATAAATATATAGAGTATATAATGTAATGAACCTATGTTGTCAGTGTTCATGTGTCAGCATATGCTTTGCTCCTTAATTAATATGTGCCAAATCAAAGAGGTTTCCGCTGCTTCCTCAGCAAAAGGAGAAAGTTAGTTTTCCCGACACAGATTGCACGTAAGTAACATTTGCCACGGTTTTGCGGAAAAGTGAAATCTTAACATTTTCTGGGGTAGAACATCTCCATTAAGCTCCACATCCATCTGTCATCACCATGGAAACAAACTACTACCAGCACTTCAGGTAAGACAGAGGTGGCGACTCACCGACCGGGGACTCCTCCCATATCGAATCATAGCTGGACAAATGTGTTTCATATTAGGACAAATTAAGGATCATGTGTTGCTTTTGTGAATTGAAGAAACACATTTGAATAGGTTTGACCTGCTGTGACTTAGTTATCTTTATAGGAGTAACTGGCTAATGTAACCCGCTAACACACATTTATGTGAAGTGACTTTAGTTTGTTGACTTACAACAGGTCTGTTACAAGACTAACAAGTTACATGTTGATTTACCATTAGTGTGACCTCAATTATGCTGTAATTGCAGTTTTGGTAAAAGGCGTTACCTTTAACTAAAATTCTCTTAAGTATAAACAAAGTAACTTTAAGTGTGGAAAAACAACCGTTGGGATCCGTTACTTCACCAGTTAAACTGTTTAAATTATGAGTGAATATGGATCAGAATGAATCATTAATGAATTATTAAACTAATACTAAATGAATCATCAACTATTTTGATAATCGATTCATCAAAGTTGGTGTTTTTCTTTTTTCAGCTTCTTAAATGTGAATATTTATGTGTTTATTTGCTCTATACAAGAAAAAGAAATCATAAAAACTGAATCATTTGGGTTTGTGGACAAAATATGAGAACGTCATCATTTCCAGGTTTGAAAAACACTGATCAACATTTTTCAACATTTTATGGACCATAGCTCTAGCTCAGACATGCATGTTCAGCAATGTGTTGGTATTTACAGGACAGGAACTTATTGGTGCTCCTATCTTTAGTAATATTAGGCTTATGTGACTCCTACTGCGGAGAGCACCTACAGTAGTAACAGTAAGCATAGATAAGAAAGGCACACTTGCTTGAAAATCAACAACACTCTCTTCATACAGGCCGCCACTCGGCTGGTTAGAGAGTCGTATGGCTCAGCAATTTTTATGGCTGACTAAACAACAAGGCTTTCCATCAGTGTGCGATCCTGCCAGAGAGAGATGCAGAGAGCAGAATAAAGAGGTTGAGACCATCTCAGGTCTCCATCTTCGTGAGAAACACCACTCTCACCCTGAAATATGTCTGGTAATGAAACGCCGCCTGGGCGTCCATCTGCATTCAGGGTCGTTTTAAAGTTGAGTTTTGTGCATAAAGATGTTTCTCAACATATAGGAGGAGAAAATGGCTGAGCAGAATACTGATCTTCCCGTCTGCATGTAAATAAGTAAGGAGTGAGATGTAAGAGAGAAACAAATGAGAAAAAAAAACAACTTTCTTTTCTTTCCCAAATGTACACAAATAGACAGAGCGAGAGTCCAGCACTTCTGTATCACAAGCCAATAATATTCTCTAATTCTAACTCAATATCCTACCCATCCATACTGTACAGATTCTGTGTACAGCTGCAGAGTGTAGACCGCAGCAACCAGCACACATTGGTCAGACTCTCACTCTCTCTCTGTATATTAAAAAACTATCAAAAATGATGCAGGAGGAACAGATGGCTGCATTAAGCTCTGCACATTGTTTCAGAGAAAACATCCTGCCACACAGCGTTGTTGAGTTGTCGTTCAGAGACGCAAGATGTCGCGCTATGAAGTGAATCAATATACTTAAGAATATCTGCACACCAAACCGCACTCGACGCTATGTTTTCGTTTGAGTGACAAATTACGTATTGCAGTTCTCGCATTTTCCCCGTGTTTCTGTGTTACACTGCTCATTTATTCAACTTCAATTCACTTTTGCCAAGGAAGAATTGTATTCAAAGGCAACATTCTGCACTTAAGAGTGAAAATCCTTAAACCTGGAAGAGGAAAAGCAGCATTTCTATCATGCTTTATATGAAACAACGGTATATCCACAATAAATGACTTCAAACTGATGCAGTCATTGTAGGTTAGGTTACTCTATTTTATGTGGCTGCTATTGTCATCATTGTTGCCATCTTCTATTGTAAATGGTGTTGTTATTGTTGCATTGCATAAAAATGAACATAAATAAATGAAGAACAGTTATAACCGAATAATATGACAGACTCTTGTCCTGTGTAGAGCAAATCTGTCTCAAACTACAAGGCATTCAGTCAATAACACAGTATGTCCAAGCTGCTGGACAGGACAGAAAAAAAAAATAAAAATTAAAAAATCATAAATCAGGTTGATGTGCCAAGGGCAAATAACAGGGTAAATAGTGCCAATTAGATTTTTTTTTCTTAATTAAAAGAACAATTTTTTGTTTGTTGTGCGGCCCCTGTAACTCTGTCAGTAAGATAACGTGACATTAGAAGAAAATCTAATGTTTTTATGTGTCTGAATAAAACCTTATTTTCCTTATTAAGTCTGTGTGATTAAAACTGCACTAAAACATTCTCAAAGTGGATCCAGTTAGGATCCAAGCTCCTGAGTCTCCACCCTCAACACAGACAACCGCTAACATATGTACGTAAAACCATGACAACATCCAAACCAGCGCATCTTTGGACTGATGAGGAGAATGAGTTATTGCTCAGTTACTGTCAGCTTTCAGAATAAAATATTAAGTTAATATTCTTTGCGTGCTACCAACGAGTGACCAGCTGAAGTCGTCTTGGTCTGTGGTGTAAAAGGTCAACTGGAAAATGCCTAATTTGCCCCTTCAAGGGACAAAAAAGCCCAGAGTAATCAGTAAAACAAACCCTTTGCTGGCAAACAGGAATGCAGTGATCTCTGTCTCTCTCTCTCTCTCTCTCTCTGATATATTGACAAAGGGGAGAAGTGGAAAATGGGTTTTAAATCAGAAAGGCCAAGGACTGGAGAGGAGGAGGAGAGCGAGTGGAGGGGAGCAGCATTACATAAATAGTTTTATGCTGCACAGAAATTCATTATCAGAGCAGGAATTCATCTTGTCAGACTTATATTTAGAAAAGGGCTTACACATCATGACAGGAAACAAGGTTAATCCCTCGCAGCACACAAGTATAAAAACAGCAGTATATGTAAAAGCCTGAAAGTCCAGATATGGAGATACATACTATATTTATCCTCTTCTGGTGGGCGGCTGTGTCCCAGTAGTCGTCTTCTAACTGGAAGGCTGCGGGTTTAATTCCCTGCTCCATTTACACGCCAATGTGACCCTGAGCAAAACACTTGACCCCAACTTGGTCTGACAACATGTGAACGGGAGTGATGTGCAACAGAAAAAGTAGATGCGCTGTAAGAATGCGTTTGTTGTTCCTAAAGTTCAAAGTGATCCGAGAAAGAAAGCGTTCATGCCTCTGGCATTGGATAATTTTACAGTCTTCAACTTCAAAATCGCAGATTACGGCTCAGGTGAAGACCTCTGGGTTTTGTCTGTGTGCAAATGTTTTTTTTTTTGAGCCAACTCGTATAAACTTACAGTATGTGTGCTCTGGCTTTCACTGCTGCTATCTTAGCCAGGCCTCCCTTGCACAAGAGATCCTTGATCTCAGTGGAGTTTACCAGGGTATATAAAGGCTAAATTAAATAATACAAAAAATGTGTGAATGAGTGAATGGCTAAAGTTTACGGCACAGCACGACAACTTTCCATTACTATAGTTCCTCCTCCATGTGGGCGGAGTCATCACAGCGCGGCTGTATGAAACTACCATGACGTGGTTTAACAAGCGACACATGCAGACTAGTGACGTGTAAAACAGTTGTTTTTGGTGCATTGAATCATAAAACTCACTTAATTAAAGATTAGTTCAGTACTTCCTGCACTTCCTGACTCAGAGAAAGTGCTAAAAAAACACCAGGTACCAGGTACTCTCCCTAATGCAAAAGCAGTGCTGGAACTTTGTAGTGGAAAAGCGCCACACATTGGTGACCATAGGGAGTGCAAGTTCACAGGTGTGTGTGCCACAGCTTATAACCAAACTTCCAAGATAGGGACAGCTTTACAGAAGCCAAAAATACAAATCGATTTCTTTCTTTTCCAGGAAATAGCTGGTATTGAGATCTGCCTCTTTAAAACTCTTCTATCACTTTTCCAGATGAACATACTTTGTTAATGTGGTGTGAAAAAGTGTAGAGGTGTTAAGTGGCATCAGTTCATCATATAGAGCAAACGTAGAAGAGACTTGACAACATATGTCTCTGGGATAAGAGAATAAGATTCTTATTTTGACACTAATTAGGTAGATGTCAGCAGCAGACAGTATTTTCTAGAGCTTGTTTATCAGATCTGGAGAGTAAAGTCTGTATGTGCACGTTTATGCTCATTTCCTCTTCACACACACACTCTGTCTGGATTCCCTGGCACACCTCGAGAAGAGTTGCGAGGAACCCTAGGTGTGATTTCACCATGTACACACACACACACGCACACCTCTGCAGGGGACTTCTCACAGGTACACCAAGAGATGACTCCTCACGATCAGGAGAAGCCGATGAATAATTTATAGCTAATCAATTTGAAACACACACACGCATGCACACAATTAGCATTTGCAGTGTTTCTTGCCGAGTTTCAGAGACGATACAATTTCACCACTCTATTGATCTTAAAGAGTGAGTGCTCACATTGCTCCCATTTCCTTGAGGGATTATTTTAATTTATGAGATACTTAGGATATACATCTTCAAAAGGCTGAGACTGCCGTTTCTAACTTACGACACATTATTTCTCATTGAAACGTAGGTGTTCTTACGGCAGGTGAGGGACTTCGCTAGTACACATATAATTGCGTCCTTAACCCATTTGATTCTGATGAGTCTGACATTAACTCAGCAGGGGATCTCTCCCGTGGCACATTGCTAGAAACTAATTTAATTAGTCATCATCATCTACCGCTTTATCCTCCACCAGAGGGTCGCGGGGGGTGCTGTGCCAATCTCAGCTTCATCGGGCGATAGGCGGGGTACACCCTGGACAGTTCGCCAGTCCATCGCAGGGCCACACACAGATAGAGACAAACAACCATTCACTCACACACTCACTCCAACGGTCAATTTAGAGTGTCCAATTCACCATGTTTTTGGACTGTGGGAGGAAGCTGGAGAACCTGGAGAGAACCCACGCACACACGGGAAGAACATGCAAACTCCATGCAGAAAGGCCCTTTCCAACCGAGCCTCGAACCCGGGTCTTCTTGCTGCAAGGCGAGAGTGCTAACCACTACAACACCGTGTGGCCCCCACTATTTTAATTAATTTCAATAAACTATCACAACAGGCCTAAATGAGTTGCACAACATTTGGCTGGTAACATGTTCTAAGAGAAAATATATTCTATCCCAGAGCTTGTTCTCTTGAATTATATATGCGACCGCATGGAGGCAACATATTCTGCAAATGACCTTTCATGATAACTGTAACTCAGTGTCCCTGGGCTTTTAGCCTGGGAGGGGAAATGATGCTACTGGGATGACTTTACTGGACGATGCGTTAGTTTCGAATGTCAAACATGTCAAGGATAAGAGGGCTTCATGAAGAGCGTCCCTTTTGTTGCATGTTTTATGGAAGCAGGCATGGTGTGCTGAAATATATCTGGCCCGCGACATGAATTTCCAACATAACTTAATCCCCAGCGAAGCAGCCTGGGATTCTGCTGCCTTCTAATAAAAAGTTGTTGATGGCTACAATACACAAGACTGTTCTCACCAATCTACCGATAAACACTCACCAGCAACCCTGTCAGGAACACCACCCTAACACCATTTTGTTCACAAAACAACCTCAAAGCTATATAAAGCATCGAGATACAGATGTCGAAAATCTCCTCTCTTTGGATCAGTTCTTTAATCCAGTTTAACAGGATTATCCTGCTGGAAGTAGCCATTATGGCATGTTTCCACCCCGTGGAACGGTTTGGTTTGGTACAGTACCTATTTTGCCTTGCCTTGAGGTACCAGAGTAATGGTACGGTCACTCGCGTCACTCCCTTGCGACCGGTGTTTTTTTTCAACCCTCACAGTCTATTCTCATACAAAGCTTGACGTCTTGCCGAGACAAACAGCCACAAACTAAGCAGAAAAAACAAGCTGCTTCTTTGTTGTTGGTGTACTGGTACAACATCGGACACAGCACACAACTCACCTACCCATAAAAAAGGGTACCATTCTCAGTCGAAACACAAGCCTGACACAAGCTCTACCGTTCCAAACAGAACTGTACCATGATGGAAACACGGCTTTAGGCGATAGAAACCTTGGAGCCATGTAGGGATGAACATGGTGAGTAACAACCCTCAAGCTATGGTGTTCATATGATGATAGATTGGTATTAATAGGAGCAGAACAGCAGCAGCAGCAGCAGCCTAGATTGCTCACCTAAGGGAGTTTGGGTTCATAAGTTCATGTTGTTGACTCCAAATTTTCGAGCGTATCATCAGCACAGCAGCCTCAGCAGAAATTCAGATGTCTTCAAGCATCCAGGGTGCCTGAGCCTGTGTCAGTTAAAAAATATCTGATTTCATTGTGGTGTATTTGCTACAGCAGCAGCAGCATGTCCAGCATGTGCAGTAAGTTATACAGAGAAATAAGAGTCTTGTAGCTGGGAGTACGAATTCTCCAGAAAAAAGACTGAAAGATAAAGAGAGAGAAATAAAGACTTTGGTCTTGTCATGTAAAGACATACATATGTTTTAGGTTCAAAGTCAACAGGATATGTCATTGTACGCTATTCTGGAAGGTCTTAAAGGTTATACATTATTCAGTGCCACTACAGTATGTGCATGCAACACAAATACAGCAAAAAAAGTGCTTTCTGATTACGTTTCACCTGCATATCAATTGCTTTTATCTTATGATACCAATCTTTAGAGCCAAGACACCCATTTACCACAGATACTCTCCAACCGTTAATAAAAAAACCTATGCTAGCGGTCAACTACAAACCCATAACACCTACTGTACCTGAAGGAAAAGGTTTCAGCAGCCACTTACGCCATTCACAACACGGATCCAGTATACATCTATTTCTACCTTTCTAATCATAAAACATTCAATTTCCCCTCAGCCAATCATGTCATGTTATCACGTTCCTTTGATCAAGAACTGTTGCAAACCTAATGGCACAGAGTATTCATTTTGATAGCATCTCCGCTTGACAGGGCGACAGGTGTGGTGTCATGGCTGACCTCTGTGCAACACTGAAGTCGTAGTAACCCTCAGGTGGATGGCGAGGAGCACACCGTTATCGTGCAGTGAGACCAGGATCTACAGTCACATGCCGTCACCAAGGACTGCAGTGCTATCCATCGAGGGACGCAGCAGACACAGATGATCTAATGGAACTTCATCGGAAGATCATGTGGTAGTGGCAGACGCTTGATTATCTCTACTTGTTAAAACTCACCGACTATGTAAATAAGGTGAGAGTGGTTTTCCAATTGCAAAACAGACTCCCGTTGTGAGACCTCAAGATTTACTGCAACCTGGACGACACGTAAGAATTGAGTGTATTGGCTAAAAAGAGGTGCTCCGACTCGCAACTGGGCTTCCTAGACCTAATTATCTCTGCCCGTCACTTACGACATGACAAACTGTGGCGACAGTTGTCACATGTCACAGTCCACACGGCCACATGGCAACACAAGGCGACCTCTGCACCAAGCTGACTGCAGCTGCATCCACAGTCTGCTTCCATGCTGGGAGAAGTATTATTAAATGTTCTGTGGTGTGACCACACATCTGTATGTAACAGTTTAATGTGCAAAAATGTATAAAGCACATCAAAGCTTGAACATTAATCGGTCCCATGGTGAACTTTTCATCTCAGCTAAAAAGGCACAGTGATAGAAAATCACAACTGTTTTAACTGAAATGACTTTGGTCTCTCTCCTTTTGTGTTTAGCTGTCGTTTTTGTATTCTAAAAGTAATTTCAGTTGATGTCCTGGTTATTTAAAAGGTAAAATAAATGAAAAAAAAAAAGTATATCTCCAAGTTCGGACTTGCAGTTTTGACTTTCTATTATGCCACACTAGGATTATTAGGCACAATCCGCGGGGGTCATTTGTTCTCCCGCTGGTATTGTTCTGAGGACGTTTGTCATGGTCATGCACGACTGTTATAAAAATACATCAACATTACTTTAAGCTAAGGTGCTCCTTTAACAGCAGCAGCCATAAAAGCCTTGTTGGTTTCACTGCACTGCCTTTAGCGTCTGCTTCCTGCACCCGACTCTGGGGTCAGAGAACACATCATTTATCAGGCCTAATTAGAGCAACTGTTCATGACATGCCGACT